>NC_069362.1:5406742-5709772 GCF_021730395.1 Mercenaria mercenaria | reverse complement strand
AGATCTGTCAGATTCATATAAAAAGGACAACAATTAGATCAGAATTGATGCATCTTGATGTCAGATAATGAGCTTTAAACGCTTGCTAAGTTTTCCCAATGAATTATTTGTTCCCAATGTAAAGGAAAATAGCTTAATTTTCACGCAATGTTTACGTTGTCTTTATACTGTGTTATTTCGCATACAAAAGGCCTCAAAACATTTTTATTAAATCTAAATCTATGGTTTTAAAGTAATGGTAATCTGCTAACCTTTAGATAAAAACTGAAACAGAAAATAATTTAGGGGTTAAATATATTCATATTCGACCGATTCTTCACCTTCATTTTGCGCAGAGATGTTTGTTTGTTAACTCAAGAGTTTGCATCTAGTTTTCATGCAGAATTAGTAGATTAAGCTTCTTTCTAAGAAGCAACCTAGCCGAAGTTATTTGAAATAAATTAATCAGGAGAATATAATCCAGGAGTGCCATACTATGTTACGATAATAGACTCTCGTTTTTTAATAAACCAGACGAAAATATCACATCAACTGACTCTATTTATTATTGAAATTGCAAGCTCTAAATGCCTTTCTATTTTATTTCATAGAATAAATGTCACAAACACCCAAAAACAAGCATCTTTGCAGAATTCTAAAGCTATAGTTTTATCAACCTAAAATGATATACCTAAAATGGTACAGAAGGAAACAAATGTGTGTTTACATGAAACAGAATGTGTCTTATCATATCACATGCAGTAATAATGAACAAGATGTCCTTCGTATTCATCACTGTGTACTATGTAGGATGCAGTGTTCGCGTTGTTGCGGTTGCTGTCTGCATGATACACAATTTTTCCTGCAAGCAGGTAGCTAATTTATTTATCAGATATTTAATTAGATACAGAACACATCTCTCTTCCTAGCGGTTTTTATACGATTAGCCAGTACACTGGCGATGCATACTTGATATTGTCTGGATGTCTTAACATTAGTGTCCAGTATTATAGACAGATATGTCAGATGGAAAGATAACAGGGCTCTAGACTAACCGAGCCCGCCCGCTTAGTCCAATAGGGTGAGCGTAGATCTACAGATCGTGGGGTGGTGAGTTCGATCTCCAGGCGGAGCGTATGTTCTCCTTGACGATTTGATAAAAGACATTGTGTATAAAATCATTCGTCCTCCACCTCCGATTCATGTAGCGAAGTTGGCGGGTACTTGCGGAGAGCAGGGTTGACCTGATACAGAATCAAGGAACACTGGTCAGGTTAACTGCCTGCCGTTACATAACTGAACGGCGTTAAACCCAAAACAAATAAAAGAAATGTACGAGTATAATATATATTCTATTATTGTGTTTTTGTAAAGGACTTTCTTTCATGAATTTTTCTTCTCGTTTATGAAAAAATTCCTTATGAGTTGTTTAATAAAATCTAATTATAATGACAGTCTTTAACTATTGACCTGTCGTAATAGAAATTTGTCATGTTTACAAGATTTAATGTTGTTTCAATTAAATAAATCTCTTATGTTTTACTTTTTTACAGTTCTACCTTTTTATCATGGCCAATCAAACCTTAATTAAGTAAAACCGATAAAATTGTTCAGATGTTCTAAAGATAAAGCTGACCTTTAAATGCGTTTATAATGACAACAGGATTTCTTTCATCAAGGTAACTTCAATTACTTTAATGTAGAAATAACAATGTTTTATTACACATGTAAGTTCTTGCACAGGTATTTTTAGATAGGTGTACAAGTTGGTTACCATTAAATACTTAACATAATGATATTTCCAGACAACATTAAATATTTATTATAGTTAAAATTGCTTGAATTAAAACCTGGTTATACGAAACGTTTGTTGCATGCTAGACAGGATTCTCCCGTGTTTTTTTCCGGTGCTTGAAAAGCCCATCTTACACCCAAATTTATGAATGAATGCGTAACTTCATACGCTACTATAATAAATTACAGTAATGCATACCGCCAAGACTTTTTCATGTTTTTCTATAACATGGCTAGTATGCTTGTCCTATTTAGCATACGTGGGCATGTGATGGCATTCAAGCTACTTTCCTAAGAACAATTATATTTAAATACAATTAAAAATTGTTCTACTTGTTCGTAATCAAATAATTTTGTTTTAAATATTGAAGGAGTGGAAATTGTTAACATCGACTTACTTTCAAAGTGTTCGATAGGAAATACAACGAAACCATTAACTGCCGTCCATCGTACTTAGCATCTATAAAATAACCCAGTTAACCCGGGCGCATGCCCAAACATCTATTTCCGGATGTAAACAATATGATGATGTCAAGGAGGAAACGATTATGTCGAAAAAATGATAAACCAAAACATATGATTTACGGTCATATTATCTTACTTAAGATTTTTATGAACGCGATTTAATCAAAACATTTGAAATAAAGACATTAATGAGCCGCGCCATGAGAAAACCAACATAGTGCGTTTGCGACCAGCATGGATCCGGACCAGCCTGCGCACCCGCGCAGTCTGGTCAGGATTCATGCTGTTCGCTTTGAAAGCGTATTTCAATTAGAGAAACCGTTAGCGAACAGCATGGATCCTGACCAGACTGTGCGGATGCGCAGGCTGGTCTGGATCCATGCTGGTCGCAAACGCACTATGTTGGCGCGGCTCATTTAATTACATGAGACACAGACGCTCGATCACTTTATAGTGTGCATTTTTTGGGCAGTGATAACTAAGACTTTTCAAACTTGTTTAATGAAAATAAATGAATTGATTTTCAAATTTGCAGTCTAGTCAATTTGGCATATCCACTCGTGCATATGATATCCAACTAATCCTCGATAATCAAACTGCATGCAAGTTGGCGTTGTGAAAAACGCATAGAAACACTGTTGAAGTAAATATAACAAAAAAAGGTGTCCTTCTTTTCTAAAAATAAATCATTGTAATAATAACTGGAACGACGCAGTTATTAGGGGTTTAATCACATTCTGTGTAACCGTTTTAATATATTTTTATTTTTTCTAATGCAACATCAAAGGATAAATACCTGTTAATAATCCTGTTTATAGATTTTCCAGATTACATCATTTTTCTTCCGAGTTGTAATTAATTTGTAGCCAGAAACATGTGCATTCAAAACACCTTTGTATGCGTCTAGTGCATATGTATCTGCTTTGAGAATATATAATTTGTACAGGATGGGTCCGTTTATCAAGCATGTCTCCATTAATTATATCTGCATATCTAAGCGACTATACTGTATAGTGTAAACTGATTAACACGTTTTTAGTGTTAGCTCAGAGTACTCTGTAGTTATATATAGTTATTAACGATATGTGTGGCAAAGGCGTTTTTAAAATTGCTTGTACTTAAACGGACAGTAAATTTCTTTTTTCTACATCCTACACACATCCTCCACCCCCACAAACACACACCACGTAAACACACAGAAATATACTCAGAGGGAGTGTGAATATTTCTCAATAAACACATAACAGAATAAGACTATTTTCCAAATGCATTATTTCGTCATCTGTACCTTTAATTAATCATGACTCTTTTTAAAATCAATCGCAACACTAGTTGAGAGTTCATTTGTAATAAACTGTTTTGCTATAGACTACAATAGTATAACGTGGTTCAAATATCCGTGGGATTTAAACATAACTGGTGCATTTTAAAGCAAATTTATCACAAACTGAGTTAACACTGTATACGGCACGATGATATTTGTAACGAAAACTTTTGTACTTCTTGAACGAAAATCAGTGGATGGTCGATAAACATGCAAAAATATTGCTAAAAGCTATTGTATTGTGTTTAGCATTTTGGCAAAAATTTTCTGTACGCATGGATCAGTAAAACAGATAAGTTTGTTGAATGTTTTTAGTATAGAATGAGTCCAGTCTATTTCGATTAAATTTGCCATTCAAAACAGTTTAAAACTGCATAAAGCTGCTTGGTTACATTTACAGTTATTTCGCTTGCATAAGGATACAGAAATAAAGAAACTTAACTATAAGTAAGACAATAAGCAACAGTTAAAATGTTGATATTTTTTTCCCTGTTTTGCAATTTTATGGAACTTTAACTTTAAACATATTCATGAGTATAATGAAAGGAAATGATGCGTGTAGCTAGCAGAGAAAAATACAACAGTACAATGAACTACAGATTATCTTGGAAAAACCCTGAAAGGCATTTTATTTTATCTATCCTTCCTAATTACAAATAGCAATGTTAATATCCTGCAAAAATATTTTCAGGCATTAGATAAACTATAAGCTGAATAATTCCGCATATCTTGTTATGATGTTGATGACAACGATATCTCCGGCATATGTTTTAGATATATAAGTTTGTAATCTACCTTACATACATATTGTTTATATTTTTATTACGACCACAGAAATTCGTTTTGCATAATGTGCTTTAAATTTCATCGCATTTTTTATTCTTAATTTCTTTTGTTTAAGAAATCACTACGCTGTTGAAAGAAGCAACGGTAATCAATCAACATTTTTGTCTAATGTACTAAATTACATAGCTTCCGACAGTTTTTTTTTAAACAATACATTCCTAAACAGTAAAATTAACGATTTTATGAGACTGTTAGATAAGCGCAACATCAAAAAGAGAACACATATATCGGCGTTTTACATAGTTAAACCGATACGTTTCTTAAAGTGATCATGGTGATATTCCAAAAATTTGAAAAAGAAGAATAGATAACGATAAAAAACTATTACTATTTGTCATAGAATCTGATTTCAAAGTATAAAAGAATTTGACCAAAACTGAGTCTGTCCAAGTCATTTTGTATTTCGATAATAAAAATGTTTTCCGTTGACATTTCTAAAAGAATTGTTAAGAAGAGCGGCCGTAATTTATATGAAACTTGTAATAAATTTCGTAATCTGAATATGTTTTTAACTTTATTGTAAGCCTACCTGAAAATGGTGATTTGTTCATTACAATTTTAACGTGATTTTGTATTTCCATCCGCAGATGGATACGCCTTTACGGCTAGAATACAACAGTTCATGAAAAATAATAACTGTTCTTAAAATCCTTACCTTGACCTTTGAGTTCAGTTGCACTTTGTCTCGACTGGCGTCAGCGTTGCCTGGTAAGTTTCGTTTCCACAATATATACCCCACAATACTGTACGTAACTGTTAGTATAATAACCGGGACTAAATATGTCAAAATTAAAACCAAAATTGTATAAAACATAGCTAATTCATCGCTAGACCAATTTTCTTTACATTCTGTGTAACCGGTATCTTTATCATAGTGTGTGTCCCCAACTTTCAGCTGCACACCTGCAAAAGCTACTGAAATTATCCAGATGATTAAAATTATTAACCGATAACGTAAAGATCTATTCCTCGTTGCAATTAAGGGAAATGCAATAGCACAAAGCCTGTCAATCCCAATGACCATGTTTGTAATGACACTTCCGGTCACTGAGACGGTTTGCAAAAACATCACAATGGGACACATGGGTCTTGAGAATACCCAATTAGAATTGAGTAATTGATATGTAAACGTGAATGGTATACAGAATATTGCCATGATTAAATCAGCCACGGCTAAATTAATTAAGAAGGGTCTTAAATCCGTTTTGGATCTCTTGCCTTTTGTAAATATCACAATTGCAATAGAATTTCCTACTATTGCTAAGAATGTTGTGACACTGTATAATATAACAAGAACATAATCCTGTGCTGTTAAGGGGGGAATATCCATAAAGTCCATTTCCGTGCGATTTTTGCTTGAATTATCATAAGTTCCCGTCACACTTTCATTAATCCAATTATTATATTCCAAACTCGTATTATTTGTTAAAACTCCAGGCATTTTGTCATTGCGATGGCTTAACTCCGTATTATCCGATAATACTGTATAAATCTGGTTCCGTTCTAGCAGTGAGAGCTCTATCTGCCAGTCTTTTTGCGCGGGAAACTTCACTGGCGCAGAAATATTTCGGTGCTTGCCCAAGCGAATCATAATTGGCTGCGGATTGCTTTGGTACTCTTCCAAAAGAAATACGCGTAAGCAAAGATCTCAGAACCTGCAAGAAAGTCAAGATAAATCATGGATAACGCATTTAAGCAATAGAGCATGATAATAAAGTACTAACCTGTTAACTGGCAATATATTTTTGATTAATAAAGACATTAATACTGATGAAGATAAAAGAAGAAATCCGGCAAATATCTGCGGGAACTATTTCCAGGAAAACAGAACACTAACCATATCATTGGTATGTTATTGTAATGTTGTATATAGAAACACTCACACTGTCGCATTTCCCTCTTTCCCTCTAATAATGAGAGACGCTTTGAGTTATTTGATTTTTAGTTTTGTCGTAGCAACAGATGTTGCACATCCATGACATTTTGTATATAAAACAGCATGGAAAATCTGCTTGATAAAAGCATGTTTAAATAATAGTAATAGCAACATATATTGGTATTTTGTATAATGAAATAAAACGATTATACTTCTATAATATTACTAGATTGTAGGGTAAAATAAGTAAATAGATAACGCATATCAAAATTATTACATTTGAACACACTATGTAATTTTAAGTCTGAAATTGCGTACTGTTTATTTAGTTCCATTTTTCCTGTTGAATTGACTAGTGAACATTTTCCAAGTCCTGAAAAACAAACCACGGACTGTTCTGTAAGTAAACGCATATGGACACTTGCGGGAACGTTTATATGTAATATAATAATAATGTAATAAGCGCCTATCAATATACATTATTGAATGTCTTGCCGATCAATAGTCAAAAATTCTTGCACGAATACCGAATGACAGAGGGTTAATATTTTTTACTATTGACTGGCAAGCCATTCAACAAATATTTAAATATATATATTCATTAGAAATAAATTACAAAATTGTTTTACTTATTTTTTTACTTCAGCACTGGAAACATATGTTTAACTATTGACCGGTTAGTAGCATAAACTATTGTACCGTCGAATCATATAGTAAAATCAACTATACCAAATAAATTGATCATTCTTTTCGTTGCATGTAAAACTGAACAGTTCTGAAATTCAAAAATTAATAAATAAAGATAAAAAAATATGTATGCGCATGTTTAGTTAAAATGCAATCTTCTTTATTTTGACACCTCAGAAGCCTTTAGAAATACATGATAAAATACCGGTACGTATGCGTATCAGTAAAGGTATGAAATATCACCCTCTGATGAGAGAAAACGGAATACCGGATACAGTCTTACATGCATAACAATCATAGATAAATATATAATGTGATAGTATAAAATAAACGGGTCATATTTAGGCTGCAAACGACATTATCAAAACCATGTTGTTAATACACTATATTCAATTTGGAACATGTTATGGCAGTGATTATGCTGCAACTAGACATTTACTACTACAAGAATATAGTCTAACCTTGCGTTGTCTAAGAGGGCAAGGCAGCTTTGGGGATTACCCTTTCCGGTATAAAGTAAACCGTACAATAACGAGCAGGACTGAACATACGTTCCCATTTTTTTTTTAAGTTATTCCTTAAGAAGTTACAAAATAAAATTAATTTCACATTATGGTGCAAGAACTCACTTTTCTCTTTTAAAGTGGTTATCCAAACTATTATTATTTTGATATGCCATTAGGAATGAGTGATTTATTGTAGCTTTTATGAAAGTTCATGCAATAAATGTGTATATTTGAGGGAATTCTATTTCTGTGAAGCCGTTGTTCTAGATGAAAAGAAAAGGCTGAGTGTAATTAGATATTTTCTTCTTGAATGCTTTTCAAGCGCTTAAACTGACAATAAAGCTTTTATAATTACAGCTATAGAAACAAGCTATAAATATTAGCTCATAAATATTATGGCGAGATAACATCAAATTATTGTTTAACTCTTGATATTTCAAGTGGAAATAATTGATATGCATATACTTTATGTGTACAGGTTTTTATCAAAGTTTCTTAGAATATAAAAAGTAACATCATTTTAAAATCATTTCAGTTTATGAATATGGAACGTTTTAGACATTAAATATTCCAAAAGGCCGATGGAGCGGGCCGTTCGCTTTTGTTGGTGTAACTAGTGGCCTAATTCATTTGTAAATGTTACTATATTATGTTGACCAATATCGAAACGGTTAGCAATAAAATAATGGAACTTGAATAAAGCTTGACCATATCTGGTCTCAGTGTTATGATTTATTCTGCTCATGTGTGTGTATACATATGGTTATGTAGGATGTAAGGTTTGTTTTACATTTCATTATCTCTCACGAACTGGCTTGGCCAAACCGTGTCTGCTATTTGTTTGCTTTGATGAGTTATATTCTACCAAAACATCTAATTATAGAGTGTATCTCATAAACTTTCGTCACAAAAATACTAACTTTAGTTATAATTGGTATCTAAAAAATAGTAAGCGTTTAGTACTGTTTATTCGGCAACATTCGCGATGGTTTTATTTCCGCTAGAATTCGAGAATAATGTCACTCACGAATTCAAAATATGTGTTAACCCTTACCCTGCTAATTTTCTATAATAAACCTGTCGATCTTTCAATCTGGACAGCACTATTAACTGTTAAAAGGGATGCTTATCAAAAATATACTGGCTGAATAGCGAACATTGCAGATCATGATCAGACTGCACGGCAAAACCAATCGTGTACAGCATAAGAAGGATTAATGTTAACATGCATTATGTCCTTACACACAAACAATCACGTTTTCGCGAATTTATAACACCGCAGATGATGCTAACCTTGAAATCGCTTAATGTAACCTTTGTTAAAATTACGAAATAAACAGTATTTAATCTTTATACTTCTTCAAGCGCTTTACTTTACAGTTAACAAATCAAAAGCAATCATGCTGGAATAAGTAAAATAATCAAATCTTTTTTTTTAAAGCGTTTTTCCTAAGAAAATGGTTATCTTCGTTTTCTACAATTAATCTGTCAGAAAAGCTATAATGAAAGATTCTTTCTTTCGTCTGCATCTTATTTCATTCCATTGCCCATCTTCAATCAATCACTGACCATCTTTTACTAATTGTGATTCATTAGACTCATCGGCTGACCGCTTCTTACAAATAACATTGTGCATGGCGACTGCTTCCAAGTACAGACGTATAGCCTGATAGAAATACTAATGACAAATGCTCTCTTTTAGCTTCGTTAATGCGATTACTCTCTTACAGCATAGCCAAACCAATCGCAGTCGCTATACAAACAGGCAAATGGCTCCAATACAGGGTGAAAGGCATTTGTTCACTTGCGTTTTTATAATAAATAGGAGCTACAGTGCTATGACGTGGTCCATTATATTTGTAATAACCAGTTGGCAGCTTTGGCAGACTATTTTAGACAATTTTATTTATCTGTAATGAATATCTTTCAGAGAAAATTGTTCGGATTCTGTCTAAAATCGAAAGCAAGATATGATCGCAACGATAGATCTGTCTCAGTTGATATTGTGTTTATCACGGTGACTGAATTTTCCTATCTGTTATTTCCGCCGCGAAATAACGCCAAGAACAATTACGAACACGAAATGTAAGCGAGTTGAATAACAAATATAAGGAACTTGAAATGGAAATGGCAAGAAGGATATCAAAGAAAAATATTTGTGGCAGTCGCTTTGTTTTTCTATTTTAACTATTTCCTTTAAGTTTCACCTATTGTTTTGTTTTCGTTTCTTTTCTGGTAACCAATATCTTTTGGATTTTATTTTGACAATCCCCTTTTTTGTTACTAAATCTGTTTTTGTAATTTCATCGATTTCACGTATTTTGTCTTTCTTTCTAAAATGATTCTAAAAAGAACCTGACATTACAGCAACAGACGTTGTATATCAACACTGGATGTCACAAAGTGAGAAAAAACACGATTTATTTTGGTTATTCAATGTAATATACAAGAATTGTTCTGTCTACAATTGATCAGATTATTGTAATTATTCCAATCCTTAGATTGCATCAGCAATTTCGGTCACCACAAGTTATCGGGGCAGTTTGACCTTTACGAGGAAACTTTCACGTACTTTATGCTGATGGCATAGAGTTAATCAAAACGTTCAGTGTAATTTAACTAGCATGTCAATTGTTGCTGAGTTGTTGCTAAGTCGTTGTTACTCTGTAAAATGTTTATATTATACCTATCACCACTACTGTATTTCGTCAAAATGACAAAATGATACATTAAGGGGCGTCTATCCATTTTCCAACAAAGTAGAGAAATCTACGAAGCAAAAAAAAACCACAACTAGGAAGCCGTCAAGAAATAAATTTTCTCTTTAAGGTAAAGTTGAGACATTAATACAATATCTAGATTATTAAACTGAGTTCTCAGACCAGTAAAATAATTCGACGGTCAGATTGTTTTATATATTTGTGACGGGCAATCTAACCGTCAAAACTTCGAAGGACCAAAATAATATAGAATAAATCACAGTGCACAGTCATGTAAAGTTATTGGTTTTATCGCTTACGCATATTGCCGTACATGCAAGTTATATTTGAATTTATCTCATATTTGCAACAAAATCAGCATTTAAACCAAAATCGGCAACGATGACAATTTCATCGAAAATTTCATCCACTATTTTGGTCTTTCGAGTGTGATATTGCCCATAAGAAAACTAACTATATGTTTCCTATAATACCGTCAAATTAGTTGGACTAGGTCTGAGACTAGACTCAAACCTCAGGCGATAAGTTCTCAGGAGCGCAGTTTGAATTTATCAATGATAACATGATAATTATTCTTTCAGTGTTCTTAGACCTCAGAGACACTTCAGTAATTATAAATAATTCCAATATTTATTAATTCAAGCAATTTGACTGGTTAAGCCGACAAGCGATTTCATCATAGAAACAGATTTTCAGTATTCATGCAGATATTTTAACTTTGATTCACTGCCGAAACCGGTAGCAGTCATATATTCGAAAAACGGCGGTAACGTATTCATTTGTGAAAAAACAACTCGTTTTCTCAGTTACGCCATTTCCTAATTAATAGAAGACAATGGTTTCGGTTCCAAATTTGATAAACTAGTTGGTTAAACATTTTTGATGCGGGAGCAAATTCATCAAATAATAACACATCGGTTCGGAATTAAAAGCATTATGGAATTAAACGCATTAAATTACTTTGTTTCCGGTGTTCATGCATGTGTACATGTAAATTTTACTGAATAACGCACACGTTGAACAAGCCCCTTCAATGTAACTATTATTCACCATTGTTTACAATAAAGAAAGCCTATAATGAATTTTTGATATCTTTGACGTCAATTGCACTTATATATAACGGTGCATATAAATTTTGTCTTTTTTTAATCAGCTTAGAAACATTCCCTGAAAATAACCACACAATTGCCATAATAATTCTTTATCAAATATAAACGGAGTTACACTTCTTCCACAAAAATGTAAACAACCTTTTAAACAACAAATTATAATTGCACGCGCCTAGTCTGAAATATGGACGGAAAAGCATTAAACCATTATTACAAACGTCATTACCTAAATCATAAACTGCCTTTTGTCGTAATTCGACAGACAAGTAAACACTGCTGAAATATAGTGTTTGTCTCCATCCCACGAGTTTCTTTTCATATGCACTTTAATGTTTTGCAATAACATTTCCATTTTACATAAATTATACGCTCTTACTCCAGTTCAGATGCAAACATAAGATCATAGCACACGCCTATTTGGCGGCGCTAGAAAACAATATCTCCCACTGTAGTCTGGTATTTTGTTCCAGGCAATGACCGCAGAGGGCAATGTAGATTGGCTCCGGTCCCTATGTTTGTTCTTATTTACAAATATCAGTTTTCTTCATTAAGAGGGAAGTAACTCCAGAAGGTTGTTTCTACATTGAGATTTTTTATTGCCCCTGGGTTCAGCCATCAGATAAAATTGTGCTATTTTAGAGGCTTAAAATTTTCTTACAAAATGTTTCCAGTATTGATATAAAAATAACCATGCAGCCAGGGAGCCAGGCTAAGGGCAATGATTCGTAGTCCTGATTGTCTTTAAATGAAAAAGACGATTTCCGTTTTGTATGTTAAAACATTTTTGTGTTATTGATGGATTTATTGTTTTGATGATATTAGTGTTTTAATTTCTTTAAAATATTATGTCACGGTCCTAACCAGGTAGTTAGACACTAAGGTTGTTATGAAAGCTGAAGTACACGAAGCATTTTTGTTGTCCACTGCAACTTCATTTGTTCCGAGGTGTGAAATCATTTCTTGGATTATACATATAACATAACACACTTGTGTAACGACCAGTCTTACATTCAACTGAAATTTCTCGGTATTAATAAGGTAAATAAACTAGTTCTTTTCAAACTATGAACCTGACTCGAATAAAAATCATATTCATTCACTTTAGAAAAACACACCAACAGCTTTAAAGATGATGTATATATATTTCCTGGAAAAATACGGTTTTAGATATTAATGTTAACGTTAACCTTAGACTAAACCCAACATCTGTAGAAACTTAAAAAGCACATGATAACTTTACCTGGAAATGAACGTAAATTAACAACAACTGAAACACTAAGTATCATACAAGAAAAGCTTCGTGTTTTGACGGCTGGAGTATCAGACCGAGCATGCAAAAGAGCATTAACCCTTGGTCATAATTAGTTCTTTACCGTCAAAATTGTTTGCAATAGATAGGTTAAATAATTACATTGTTTAACACTTTAGCCTCGGCTATCTTTCAGAAAAGCGTTCAGTACTGTACTATCCGGAATAATTAAAAAAAAAACACACTTTGAAATAAGTCAAGTTTGAAAATTTAAAAGAATGATTACAAATAGTATGTCAAACAGTCCGGTAGTATATGTTACTTTTTATAATTAGTTAAGGAAAATATATTTTTGAAGCTTCATACATTTGTTCTTTTTTCTCTTTGTGTTGTTCTTTTTTCCTGTTCTTAAGCATACTAAAAATGTTTTTGTCACTAAAACATACCATAAGATACTAAGTTTTTATTTTTGAATGTTACAGAATCTGAATGTCAGATCATACTCCAGTGGAGCATTTGTTCATGACAACAGAAGTTGTTTATTGCATAATATGTATCAAATTGCTACCGGATAATTCTAGGTTATAACACACTAAATAGTTGTTGTTCTTTATTCTATATAAAACTGACCTATTTCCAATGAACGCAGCACACATCAGGACCCATTTTAAATGTCAGTAACTTACATTTTCTTGAAGAATATTGTCAGTGCTAACTAAAAATCAAAGAAAAGTGGGGTCATGTTTGATGCAAGAAAATAATTTCAGTCAAACACACAAACTGCAAATCAGCTAAAAAATGAGACCCAAATTATACTGATGGTGTATGATTAAGTTTCCATGAAAATTTGCATGTTGTATTTCATAATGAAAATGCTACTACATGTCAGCATGATCTGTCATGTGATTTTAGCAAAGAAAATAAGGAAATAGCTTTACAGAGCAAAAAACTGAGGACTATTTGTATCCGCCATTATGCGACTACCATTTTTTTTCGCGCCATTTTTCTATTTAGTGTCTGTATGCCTCTATACATAAAACACTTAAGACGATAGTTTCGTTTGTGCATGATTTTGTCGCATTTTTATCCAAAAAGTACAGGTTAAAATAACAAGAATTATGTTTTAAAAAAGTTGGCTTTCAGCTTATTATATTTATTTAGATATACCAATATACTTGCTGAAACTGTAAACAGTGTCATTTTACAAGACACGGAGTGAAAAAAAAACAACACTTTTATCAAGTTAGTAAGACCCTCTAGGGCTACCCTAGATACATAAGCCAGGACCTATGTTCGTATACGGTAGTTAACAAGCCGAAATTTGGAGTAACGAGGTCGGAATTTCGAGTTAGTTTATCGAATAAATAAATTACTCGTACCTGTCACTATTACGCGATTCAAATATTGTATTTATTGTAATATACGCATCCTTAATGATGACGACTTGTAAACAAGTGGGTGAATCAAGCTTCATGCCCTCGGAAATCTACCGCATTACATACAATTGTTTGGTTGTAATTCACATAGGAATATTTAAGTCACATGGCTATTTTCTGCTTTTAATGGCTGCATTTCTTTTCGAATTTCGAACCACAGCGTCCAATGGCAAGCGATTCGTATAAATTCAAATCAAATTATTTGACGAAAGAGGCCTTGCTCCGCTTAAGATGTTACTGTGATTCAAAGGCAAACAAAAGTATAAGGATGCAATGACGGAAACATATTAATATAGACACCATTTGTGAAGAAAACCAACCACTAGACTATGACTGATATAATCGCCATTTTTATTCAAATTAAGCGTTTAGTAAATTCGCAAAGTTTGATAACTACAACTAAGACTCTTCTAGGAAGTGTTAAGATGTGTAGTTATATAAAATACAACATGTAAATATGGTAATTGCACAACTGTGTGTTAAATAATTACTAATGTATCTGAAGAGCACTTAGAGCACAGCCTTCTAGAGAATATAATAAATCAGACAAAACTGGGTGGTTGTCAATCAAAGTTTAAAATGCATACACTTTCTAACATGCTGTTATTAATGGTAATGCATGACTTTTGGTTTATTTTGGTTCGGTATTTACTTCTCCCTATTCCTAAAATACAAAGTGTTTACTTATGTTTATACCATATTCCACTTAAGGTTCGGTGTTCCGTCGGAAAAACAAAGTATAACATAGATGTATAGATCACATGGTTATAAATATGCCAACGTTTAAAGCACTTGAAATAAACAAAGAAACCTTTAAAAAGTGTTCTTGAATATACAAAACGATGAAGAGACTTCTGTAAGTAATCTTTATATTATTGATTTTATACATCTTGTGTTACATTTATGTGTAATTTAACGATCAAATTTTGTATATTGCTTCCCTGCATATATTTGATGTTTACAATAACAGTCAATCATTGGAATAATACTCCACGATATTTTGTTTTAAAGATATTGTTTGTATGTTTCGTCCATGTTGAAAAATTGGGTATTTCAAACTGATTTTCTCCATAGTCTCAACAATGAATGGAGGAATTTTATATCAGTGTCCAATATTTGATGTACAACAGATGTTTACTACAAAGCAACAGCCATTTTCCCTCTGATAATTTTCATTCAAGCCTTGCTCTTTTAATTTACATAAAAGGTTTCTTTATATTTTCCTTACTTTCCCTTTCCTTCTTACTTTTTTCAACTATTTCTCTACGGTAATCAACGTAAAATATCTATTCTTTTTTTTCAGGCCCCACTTTGGGTAACCCCGTTTAATATCTATTCTTTAATGCAGTTGAAAATTGTATACAAAAATTAAAAGTGTACTATAAATTGCACAATAAATGGTATAGAAAGATGTCATATTCACAACCCCTACCGGGTAAGTCATGAGTTGTCCACTTGCTTATTTGATTAGAATAAAGATTGCACACTGTGAAGTACTATAATTATGTTATTTTACAAAGTATTCGAGTAACAACAGCTGTTGATTTCACATAACTTGTGCCTTACCATGCCTTGCTCATCAACTCTTGTTGTACAAATGTACGCAGGTGCCTTCCTGTATCAGAATGAAATGCAGGTTACTATATATCTCTACGTCTTATTTGAACCAATGCTACTTTAAGCCCGGTAACAGGCACAAAACAAACGTTTGAAACAAAGATCTTCTATAATTTCAGATTGATGCTTAAAGACTGTCTTTTATAAGTACGTTTTAGATCTAGCTATGCAGATGTCACTTTGCCGTTTACCTCCTACAAGACTGTGTTTCAACGACTGCTACAGAAACGGACGTTGAACAAATCATAATAAATTATGTGTAGACATATATACTTCTTTTGAAAGAATACAGTACCTAGCAGTTTGCTAAAATGTGTGTTTATGCAGATTGTCAGCTTGTCATATTATGTACTTAACCAATCATTTTTCAGATATATACATGTCCTCAATCTTGTAGCATAAAACAAGATAAATGGCTCAGATGATATTTTCAAGAAAAATAGATTTTCATGGCGTTTGTTTGATTGTATCAATATGCTGCTTAGCGCATTTATTCTAGCTCGACATTTTAAGACGGGTATGAGAAAACTATCTGAGACATTTTACCGAGAGTTTGCCCCCGGTAATACTTCAACACGCGCTTTGGTAACTGTCTCTAACAAAATAACTGATGAAAATAATAAATGTCATATGATGTAAGTATAAAGCACAACTCAATATTCAATAGGTATAAAGTGAAGTCGTGACAGATAACTCTAAATTGACAGAATATTAAAGGCAAGTTAAACACATGTTTAACAGAAGATTACCCTTAATATCGTACATTCTTTGTGATATAACCTAAGTACAAGTTTGTGACTTGCACTTAAAAGCTGTAGTGGATATGGAGATAAGGAAACTTGGCGAACATTATTTTCAGAGATATATAAATTACATCTGTTTTTGTAAACAAATGATCAAAATTTACATTAAACAATGACGCCCATATACATCTAAAATAGTCAAACAGCTAACATTTCTGAACATACAAACGTATGTAAATTGTTTAATAGACAACCTTTGTGACCAGACAAACACATGCAAATTGACAAATGGGTAAATTTTATGAACGGACATACGTATGCAAATTAACCAATGAATAACGTTTGTGAACAGAGACCCTCTCAAAGGTTAGATCACGACACCCGTCCTAACATCACCATCAACACTTCTATGAAGCCGGACTGATGACTGGAGAAATACAAAATACAATCTAGCACGAGTATTTCCTTTGAACACAGTTTGCATTTACTTTGGTAATGAGATATGCTGCCAATTTTAGAAACACTCTATGTTCAATAATACAGCTCTTTTTCTTTCTTCAGTTTTGTATGAAATTTCCATTAGGATGTTATAACATTTTTCTGTTTTTCTCCGGAGATCAATAAAAACTTCAGCTTTTGAACTCTGTTGCATTTCAACACAAACGGGTTAGCAAAAGATTCCACTAAATAAAACGTATTCTTCACTGTCAGCATGTTGCAGTTTCGCAGCTTTCAGTGTGAAAATGTAGGAAACCGAATAATCAACGTTCAATATAAGTAATTGTAATGTTGAGATACGATAAGTAAAAAGCATAACAAGTTTTTTCCATTTGAAGTTGCAAACTAATTAAATATTAGTGCTGTAATACATTCGATCATTTTATGTTACACTTTAAGTTTACTTTAAGTAACTCATCAAATAAAATGTTTCAATTTTACGAGGTGAAAAACTTTTATGAGAAATCAATATGTTTTAACTTATCCACAATCTTGTTTATAATACTAAATCGGTATATTTCAATACAAACAGCCTAAAGTTAAACAAATATAATATCTTGTGTAGTCAGACGTTTACGGTAGTATTCAACTGATCGTTTCATGACTCAAGTATTCTCATGGGTGCTAGAAATCTCTGTCTCCGCTATCATTATAAGTGTGTTGCTCTTTCTCCTGTAGCCGTTAAACTGTTAATTTTGAAGTAGTTTATGCATTACCACAAACTATTGCAGACAAGACTTCCTAATAAATCAATGAAGGCCATTCATTGTATTCACTTATCCCAGTGCTACTCTTAAATGTAATGGTTACAACTGCAATCTGTGTTAATAATATTTTTGTTGGGTTTAGCGTCGCACCGACACAATTTAGGTCATGTGGCGACTTTCCAGCTTTGATGGTGGAGGAAGACCCCAGGTGCTCCTCCGTGCATTATTTAATCACGGGTGGGCACCTGGGTAGAACCACCGACATTTCGTAAGCCAGCTGGTGAAGAATTCAACGCCCTGAATGAGGCTCGAACCAACATCGGTGAGGGACAAGTGATGTGAAGTCAGTGACCTTAACCACTCGGCCGTGGAGGCCCCCGTGTTAATAATAGGAACAGTTTTATTTTATTGTATTATTTTTGTTAGAAAACTGTCATTGAGTAAAAGTCTTTAAGATAAGTCTTTTTTCGTAATGCCTCTTCATCGGTTCTTTGAAAAAGAAATGGTTAGTGATCAATTACAGGCTGATACTTAACAAGAGGACCATGATGGTCCTGAATCGCTCACCTGTCCCCACATGACCCAGTTTTGAACTGAGTATGACGTCGTTTTTTTTCTATTATTTAACATAGTGACCTAGTTTTTGAGCTCATGTGACCCAGTTTTGAACTTGACCTAGATATCATCAAGATAAACATTCTGACCAATTTTCATGAAGATCCATTGAAAAATATGCCCTCTAGAGAGGTCACAAGGTTTTTCTATTATTTGACCTAATGACCTAGTTTTTAAGGGCACGTGACCCAATTTTGAACTTGACCTAGACACCATCAAGATAAACATTCTCACCAATTTTTATGAAGATCTCATGAAAAAAACGGCATCTAGAGAGGTCAGAAGGTTTTTCTATTTTTAGACCTACTGACCTAGTTTTTGACTGCACGTGACCCAGTTTCGATTTGACCTAGATATCATCAAGATGAACATTCTGACCAATTTTCATGAAGATCCATTGAAAACTATGGCCTCTAGAGAGGTCAAAAGGTTTTTTCTATTTTTAGACCTAATGGCCTAGATTTTGACCGCAGTTGACCCAGTTTCGAACTTGACGTATATATTATCAAGATAAACATTCTGACCAACTTTCATACAGATTCCATGAAAAATATGGCCTGTAGAGATGTCACAGGGTGTCTACTACTTAACCTAATGACCAAGTTTTTTTTTTTTTTGGCACGTAACCAAGCTTCGAAACTGAAATAGATATCATCAAGATAAACATTCTGACCAATTTTCATGAAGATCCATTGAAAAGTATGGCCTCTAGAGAGGTCACAAGGTTTCTCTATTTTTAGACCTACTGACCTAATTTTTGACCGCAAGTAACCCAGTTTCAAACTTGATTCTAGATACTATCAAGGTAAACATTCTGACCAATTTTCATGAAGATCTCATGAAAAATATGGCCTCTAGAGAGGTCACAAGGTTTTTCTTTTTTTAGACCTACTGACCTAGTTTTGGACCACACGTAACCAAGTTTCAAACTTGACCTAGATATCATTAAGATGAATATTCAGACCAACTTTCATAAAGATCCCATGAAAAATGTGACCTCTAGAGTGGTCACAAGCAAAAGTTTACTCACGGACGCATGGACGCACGGACGCACGGACGACGGACGCCGTGCGATCACAAAAGCTCACATTGTCACTTTGTGACAGGTGAGCTAAAAACAGGACTGGGTTTCATTTTATTAGTAATTTTGTATGCTCTCTAATTTTCTTTAAATCCTATTTCTGCATCATAATGCATACCATTGATTGTTGTTGTGGTAGATCATTATATCATTCTGTTTATGTTTTATTTAGATGTTGCTTCAGTCATACATGTATTCAGGTATTGATTCCTATGCGAGAAACAAAAAGCGAAAGAAACAATTGAAACTTTGGTTTCCGAATCATAATTCCTCACTTTGTTTAAATGCCGATTTTGTTCACTCTGTTAACTTGTCTTAATAGATACGATTCCGAATTCTTTCCACTTGAATCTTTTTTCACTTGATAATACATTTCTTCTTTTCCAAAATAAAGCATAAACGAATTTGTTTTTGGCATCACATATCGGGGTATATCAAAAGGCACGTTCGTACATATATGTAATTGAAATACATTACAAATGTCTTCGCAGAAACGATGCTCACTATCTCCTTAAACTTTATAATACATTCTTTATTTTCCAAAAAGCAGTATGATAGAATTTGTTTTTGGCATACCATATATATAAAGTCACGTTCGTATGTAATTGACATGCATTACATTTGTTACACAATGATCCTGATTCTTCTTATTTTTATATACTTACTAATTTTGCTTATAATATAAATACATGTTTGAGTATTAGCACATCAAATAGCCAACAATATTGTATTTCAGCTATAACTATATCACCATTCGCTGCACACATACTTTCTGACATGAAGCTAATATTATCAGCTGCTTCGGCAACTTACGACGAGATAAAGATTTTAGAAAATAGCTTTCGTGAATGGCGTTGTGTTTATGTGTGTTTGCTATTGTTTATGCAAGACCGTTATAAAAACCAGACAGGGCAAACAGAATGGTAGACTTACACTCAGAACACAACACATACCATATAATATCGCAAATATAACATAGGCAGAACAAACAACGTATTCTGAAACATTGACAAACTCATAAAAAAAATTGAGAATAATTGAGAAAATATGACAGATGAATGGTTATAGAGTTCTAAGATGGATTATCAGTTGTTCAATATGCATGGTGCCCATTTGCCGAACTGGTTTTTAGGTCCTGTCGTACTCTTTCCTAGTTTTGAATCTGCTGATTTTGAAATAGTTAATGTACCTGTGGATACTGTATACGAAACACCTTTCCTAATTTGATTTGTACTGTGAATACCAATGAAAATCGTCATTTACCCGATATCGTTATAGATTCATTGAGTATGTCTACACATTACCTCAATAGTTTCAAATATTCGAATAGTTCTGATTTTTCTCTACAGAGCCACCAACAAGTAGTTTTGTCTCTAATAGAATGAAAACATCAGTAACATTTTTTCTGCTTTATGTTACAATTGTCTGGCTGAAATACGGAACATTAGATGTTTCTTGTTTTCAAGCTGAAGACTTTAAGAGCACTCATTACAATTTGATTATGCCTCGCATCTTTTGTTAATAGTAAATCTGCCAGTATCGGCAACAAAGCAAATGGTCTTAAGACGTCATTAGCGGTGAATATAAATTCTTCAAATCAGCTTGTTTTACGCATTTCAACTGAACATTTCATAAAAAATATTCTCAAAGGCTAGAAATCTTACTTTCATGTATGACGACAAGGTGTATTTGCCTGTCTCTGGTTGCCGTTCACTTGTTAATTTTGAAGTAGTTCATGCAATTTAACAGACTAATGCAGGCAGACATTTGATGCAGGCAGACATTCGGAACTTTGAGTACATTGTCCCCAGGTTATAGCAATGTCGATACTATGGCTGTTTTGAAAAGTCTGTTAAAACTTCATTTTCTTTTACAACACTTCGCGAACTGAACCAGACATATATTCGTATGCAAAATTGAAATAGAATATTGATATGTTATTTCTGAATCTTTTTATCTTGTTTGTTTTATGTTCTGTATTCTGATATCCGTGTTTAAAAAACAGCAGCTGTTTAATTTCACGTTTTTAGGTATATTTTATAAAGCATGTTGAAAATGTCATACCTAAATGAAAGTGATATTATTTGTACTGGCACCAATAATGATAAAAACAATACTGTTTGAAATAAATATTATTAATTGGTTAACCCTCAACTTTGCGGCTGATATTTAAAGAACAACGTGAATAATACCAATGAGATAACGCAAATTCCTGTACAAAGAACATGTTTGTTTTCAGAACTAAACCAAGACTACACGTGTTTTACAATATGTCTACCGTTATTCAATGAAATACTTAAAAGAAGAGGCTAGAACTGTTTAAGTTATTTGTCTACAATATAGTTTATAAAAGCTGTGATGTGTCCGATGATTTTTATTCAAAAATGTAAAGTAGTGTCCTTTAGAAAAGTAATAGTCTGTAGTTTATTTTGAAAAAAACTGAAAAAAGAATCTTTCACTGATTGAAGGTGCGGATGGAAATATCTGGCTAAAAGGGTAACTGTTTAGACGGTAAAGGGGCTCTGCCGAGTTACCGCGAAAAGTTACCTGAGAGTCAGATATTTCCATCTTTTTCTTGCATGCCGTATTCTTCAATTATATTAATAGAAGAAATTAAATAAAACAGGGCTATTTTACAATAGTAGCGTATGAATTTACGCATTTGTTCATAGATTTCAGCACATCAGTCATCTTACACCCAGGGGTGTAAGATGAGTTTTTCCAGCACCGGCAAAAACACGGGAAAATTCAGCCTGGCATGCAAGAAACGTTTCGTATAACCAGATTTAAATCAAGCAATTTCAAGTATTGTAAATATTTGATGTTGTCTGGAAATATCATTTTGGTAACAATAAAAGGTGTTTCAAATTTGACTTAATTCTAAATATTCACCAATTTAAGACAGATGAGGTCTTTGAAATCGGTTTAAATAACAGTAATTGAAAACACATGTATCTGACATGATAATCATTTTTATAAAAACAATTTTCGCATTACATTATAAAGACACTAACAGGTAAGAAGGATAAAAAAGAGAATAATCAGCTCTCTTATGTTTTGTAAGATTATTATTCATTTAATACAACGGGGATGCTGGTTTCAATACCAGTTGATAATTATGTAGTCCGGGAATAGTATTTACAGACGCTTTCACCTTTCCTCTTCGTCAAACTGGATAAGGCAGTTGTTAAGTATATTTTTTGTAACTTTAAATATCCCTTTTAAACAAGTCATTACAGTTTTTATTAAACACGTTACATGTGTAATGTGTTAATCAGATATCTCTTCCTACAGATGGTTACTAACGTAAACATGTGTTTGAGTATTACCACATCAAAGAGGGGCCGACAGCTTTGCTTAATGTGTATTTAATTACATCTGATTGAGTTATAACTGTAATGCCATTCGTGTCTCATGTACTTTCTGACATCAAGCAGATTTATCAGCAAGTTACGAATAGATAACGATTTTATAAAATAAAGACATTTTAAGTGTTCATTTAAGGCTATACTGATCGCTAAATAAGCAAACAATAGTATAGACACACTGATAATGGTAATATAGTAATGTATAACAGCAATCTGACTGAAGTACTTGATCTTCTAAACAAAGATCTGAGAACGACAAATTCACATACGTCTTCTGTATATTTTGGATTTCCAGTATTGCTATTTTTATTTTAACCAATCAGACGACTTGTTCGAATGCCAAAGAGTAAGAAAAATATGCAGTTATATCAGGGCTCGAACCCGGGACCCCTCGCTTACAAAGCAAGTGGCCTACCGACTGAGCTAACCGGTCATCTGACACAATACTACATAAGAATTGTAAATATTAAAAGTCAAGGCTACAGGTAGATTTGCAAAATGTTGTAAGCTAGGCTCTGATTGGCTAGCGAAAGGGTCGTCAGAACGAGGCCATGAATAGGTCGTTCTCAGATCCTATGCGTAGCGTAATAGGATATGTACTTTAGTCAGATTGTGTATAATAGATGTTAAATATCTGATAAATATCACTGCGTGTTGAAATGTATGTTCCATTCGAAGTACTGAAGAAAGACGTTTGATATTGTTTCCGCAAAAAAGTTAACTATTAACGATATATTTACGGCATACCGTAACAGTTCACGATTAAATTTGTCAACCGTCTTTGTAAAAGGGGTGAATTGCTGAATGTCTTGGTTTAAACTGGACACTGTTTTTCAATAAACATACTCTCATAATAATCAGAACACTATGACATTATTGATCTTCTCCAGTGACCTTTACATTTCTTATTTTGAAATAGCCTATGCAGTTCTCGCGATTATGCATAGTATTTTACTATACTTGGTTACAATGAATGTCAAGTAGCTTACGCATTTCATGGGATTATGCATGGTGTTTTTACTGTACTGTAGGGTTAACGCACGTTTTTTTGTGTAACAACATCTGCAGAATCCCAAGGGATTGGTTGGTGCACGAGCCCGTAGGGCGAGTGCACCAACATAACCCGAGGGATTCTGCAGATGTTGTTTCACGAAACAAACGTGTGTTATCGCTATTCTTGCATAAAACACAACTAAAGTGCTGGAAATATCGAAAAAACAAGACTATTCAGCTGACATTAGCCGATCGAAGTCGGCCGTTTCAGGTTGTTATGGACACATGTTTTATTTATGCATTTCCAGGGCGTACAGAAACAGTGCATATTTTATACGTCATGTCGAACGGATTCTTGTTGTGGTAATTTCTTTAATATTAAATATATGTAAAATAAGCATGACTTCCCCTTTTCCCGATATATCGGTAGGAACTTTAGCTTTAGAGGCTCGGAATTATGAGAAAAGGGCATACATGGCATCCTGTCTTTACACAATTTGCAGGTGAGGTGCCGACAGAACACAATTCTGCTTGGTTTAAATTAATAGTCTGTCCCTTACGCTTTTTAAATGTAAATATTATCGTTTAATAGAAACTGGTATCGATACTTATATTCTTCATGTCGTTAAAAATGAAATCTCTAGGCCTATAACTAGAAAATTTTGCTTTGCACCCCACCCCATCGCGATCAAAGTTTGATAAACACAAAAATTTGAATTTTTCCAACATCGATATAATCAACTTAGATTGGATTTATAAACTCAAACATGGTTGGTGAGATCTACAAATAAATTGAAAAATATATAATAAATACCTTCTGTTCATCAAATGTTCATTAACTATGGAAAAATCCTTCCAACTTTACGCTTCGTCATGTTTATGCTTTACATTACACACCAACACTACATCAGTAGACTGCATAGATGTGTAAAGTAGACACAAACATTTTTTAAAAGTTTTAGTGTAAGATTTAAAGTTAGCATGTCAACTTTCTCGACTCAAATTAATTTTGAAAACGAAATTGTATTTTTGTAAATGTTGTTTGCCTATCATTTTCAGGGATTAAATCGCGGCGTGTAAACTTACTTTGAGTCTAATACGCGTAATAATACAAACGTCAATTCAGTCGCGTATCAAGAGAGGAGGCGCTTATTACAAGTTAAAGTAAAGTTAGGTTGAAAAATGATATTTTTCATAAAAATTCAGATGAAAAGATTTCATAAATCTCGGACATTTCGACTTCGGCCAAAATTGTTTCGGGATCCATAATTTGCTTACGTTGGACCAGCAACAGCATATTCAAAACGTTCACCAACAGCGCGTGCTCACGAGAATCTCCTTGTTTGTACACGTTTTTTTCCCTGTTTGTGCATGCCCGAAATCGGCAAAAAACAAAGGTTTTATGCAAGAATGTAGGGTTAACGCACGTTTTTTTGTGTAACAACATCTGCAGAATCCCAATGGATTGGTTGGTGCACGAGCCCGTAGGGCGAGTGCACCAACATAGCCCGAGGGATTCTGCAGATGTTTCACGAAACAAACGTGCGTTATCGCTATTCTTGCATAAAACACAACTTAAGTGCTGGAAATATCGAAAAAACAAGACTATCCAGCTGACATTAGCCGATCGAAGTCGGCCGTTTCAGGTTGTTATGGACACATGTTTTATTTATGCATTTCCAGGGCATACAGAAACAGTGCGTATTTTATACATGTCGAACGGACATTCTTGTTGTGGTAATTTCTTTAATATTAAATATATGTAAAATAAGCATGACTTCCCCTTTTTCCGATATATCGGTAGGAACTTTAGCTTTAGAGGCTCGGAATTATGAGAAAAGGGCATAACCCTACACGGCATCCTGTCTTTACACAATTTGCAGGTGAGGTGCCGACAGAACACAATTCTGCTTGGTTTAAATTAATAGTCTGCCCCTTACGCTTTTTAAATGTAAATATTATCGTTTAATAGAAACTGGTATCAATACCTATATTCTTCATGTCGTTAAGAATGAAATCTCTAGGCCTATAACTAGAAAATTTTGCTTTGCACCCCACCCTATCGCGATCAAAGTTTGATAAACACAAAAATTTTAATTTTTCGAACATCGATATAATCAACTTAGATTGGATTTATAAACTTAAACATGGTTGGTGAGATTTACAAATAAATTGAAAAATATATAATAAATACCTTCTGTTCATCAAATGTTCATTAACTGTGGAAAAATCCTTCAAACTTTACGCTTCGTCATGTTTATGCTTTACATTACACACCATCACTGTATCAGTAGACTGCATAGATGTGTAAAGTAGACACAAACATTTTTTTAGACACAAACATTTTTTAAAAGTTTTAGTGTAAGATTTAAAGTTAGCATGTCAACTTTCTCGACTCAAATTAATTTGGAAAACGAAATTGTATTTTTGTAAATTGTTGTTTGCCTATCATTTTCAGGGATTAAATCGCGGCGTGTAAACTTACTTTGAGTCTAATACGCGTAATAATACAATAATAAGGAACGTCAATTCAGTCGCGTATCAAGAGAGGTAGCGCTTATTACAAGTTAAAGTAAAGTTAGGTTGAAAAATGATATTTTATAAAATATGCAGATGAAATGATTTCATAAATCTCGGACCTTTCGACTTCGGCCAAAATTGATTCGGGATCCATAATTTGCTTACGTTGGACCCACAACAGCATATTCAAAACGTTCACCAACAGCGCGTGCTCACGAGAATCTGCTTGTTTGTACACGTTTTTTCCCTGTTTGTGCATGCCCAAAATCGGCAAAAAACAAAGGTTTTATGCAAGAATACTTATTTATTCACAGTTATTTACAATAACTGAACAGACGCTTTGTAAAGGGAGTGAACTCTAAGAGAAGCTAGGGCGTACATTGATGGGGGCAGTACGTTTGGGGTTGGAAACAGATACAGCTAAACATACTATGGATTACATTGTATCTATAATGCTACAAGATGAGGTTGTTAAGGAAGAAACAAGACGCAGATGCCAAATACCAGTGTGCGTAAAAATACATACATATAGCCCTTGCAAAGCATTTTCATGTATTAACAGCACGTGAATTGCCTTGTTTGCACACGAATTTTCTCCCGTTTATACATGGGCGGATCCAGTGAAAAAAGTAGTTTTTATGCAAGAATATATCTATATGCTTTTGAAATGCTTTGTCTGAAAGGGTGTATTTAAATTGCAAAGAAAATTGCTATGCTTTAGATTGTTATTTACTTATATACATTGTACTTGGTACAACTTTTATAGACGGGAAATGCAGATAAAATCAACATCTGACAAAACATATGTTGGTGCTTATTTTCAGAAATTACATGCGTTTTAGTTTTAAATGATATATGAACTATCAAACGAACAAAATGATAACAATTCAACTGAATAACTCTTAAGCAGTCACACTAAGTTTAATGTCACACTAACACAATTATTGTTTATATGGCGACTTACCAGCCTCTGATGGTGGAGGAAGATCCCAGGTGCCCCTCCAGGCATTTTTTCATCACAGGCGGGCACCTGGGTAAAACCACCAACGTTCCGTAAGCCAGCTGGATGGCTTCGCATATGTAGACTTATACGCCCCAAGAAAGGCCCGAACCTACATCGGTGAGGAGCAAGTGTTTCAGCACTCTTAACCATTTCTTAGCCTCTTCCTTTATTAATGACTTATCTAACGTACTAAACTTATGATATAAATGTTTGATTTTACGAAAACATTTATTACAATATCATATTTTAGAACAGGAATATATATATTTGTTTTTATTTCATATCTCTACATTCCACAGAGTCCTGAAATAGAACAATGTTTCCATCTTTTATCTGAAAGCGGCAACTTTGAACGTCATATATTATGTGTAAACAATTATTTCAACTGAATAATCGAAGAAACAACTATTGATCTCTTTCTCAGGTATCCTGAGTAGGTGCGTTGCTCTTTTTCCTGTAGCAGTGAACCTGTAACAAAATGTACTTTTAAAGTACACTGTATAGTTTATTCATTTTAACAGACTACTGCAAACAGGCTTTCTTACAAAATCAATGAAGGTCAGTTTATGTATACATTTAGCCCCATACCATTTTTAATGTATTGGTCACGTCTACATTCCCTCCCAATAATAGGAAACAGGAATTAAAATATTAACACTGTTTACTAAGTTAGTATAAATGAGTCATAGTATCTGAGAAATAAGCATCTGTTTGTGCAACTGCAAATTTCGATTAATTAAACAAATTTGGATAGGAAAACAGTGGCTGATACTTAATTTCGGACCTAAAATGACGTATTGAAATTCCGTCATGTTCGAAAACTGCAGTAATAAAGTGCTACACAATTATTATTATCTTTTCCGGCTGTAATGGACGAGAGATAAAAGTGACACTTGCCTCACTGTCTACAGATTTGTAGAAATTTTTATTGAACGTTTACACACCATTTTTGCAGACACATGTGTCTGATAATAAAAATTTTTAAATGTTACATTTGACATTGGATGATGATATAAAATCTATAGGTCTGGACATAGATATAACTTAAAAAGAACGAAAACAAAGACTTCTACATATTTTTCTTAGATTAAAAAAGGATAAAGTAACATTCTATTTCCTATTGGTTGCAATTATTACAGAAAATCAGAAGTTGCAGTATAATTGATGTAAGTTATTTAAAAGGGCATTTGTTTTGTCCTCTATCACTGGTTCAGGATGACATCAGGTAAAAGTTTCTGTATAAAAGAGGTATATGTAGATAACAAAAAAGGACTTTAATCAATCTTCTTGGTCCGATTATGAAATACTTGTACATTAACATTCTATGATAGCTTGCACTTCCAATAACGTCCATGAACCGAGCCTGCAACATCTGCATTTTTGTCGTGATCGGCGACCTTTTCTCTATTTCGCTGTAATCAGTTGGTTAAATATAGCCACTAGCGAGAGTTGTTATTTTGCCTTATATGAATATCAAGGAAAGTGCAGATTATCCTTTCTACCTCTGACGGGTATTTATTTATGACAAAAAAAAATAACCTTTCTAAAATCAAGACAAAAAGGATTCCGTTATTCATATACATTTACGTGGCCTTTTCTTTATATTATTAATGTTCTTTTCTCCGGTTTGAGAGGGTAGTGGCGGGGGTGGGGGAGGTGATGCGTTAGATGTATTAAACGAGTAAAACGATAACAGTCATATACCAAAGAAATTGTTAAGGCATATTACCAAAGAAATTGTTGAGGCATATTACCAAAGAAATTGTTAAGGCATATTACCAAAGAAATAATCTAGGCAAATAATTGGTCAGGTAATAGATACTTTACATTTTACTTAGTATACCAATGGGCTATTTTCAACTCCGCATTGTAATTAATGCTTCTTAAAGGCACCAATTCAAACCTTATTTTAGTAGTCGTCCTTGAAGGCAAAACATATTCGCTAAATTATCTAGAATAATAATTAAAAATCATGTGATGATTACGTATTCCACATGGCACTAGTAGACTTTTGTCCATAAGACGATCATCTTAGTTCAGGAAACTATAGTGTACCTTTTGATTTTATATAACTGATAAAAGTTTTTATTGTTGGCAGCTAGAGTGTTGTTCAAATATAGCTTATCCGTCTGTAATTTCGTATTACAATAACGTTTATAATTACCACAGATGCAAGCTGTGACAATTAAAGAAATCATTATCTTGTAATACATTAAGTAAGGATTGACAAACTAAAGTGGCAATTTTAAACATACGTTCAAACAACTTTATTTGAACGGAATCTAAGTTATAATAAAAGCCAGCTATTTTGGAATACACGATTAAATTAAACCACATTAACACTCAGAATTACTGACAAATAACTGATTGAAAATGGCCGCCAATTTTAATTTGCCACGGACAATAATTGGCAAAAACGTCAAGTACTTCTACAAAGGCTTTGGACTTAAAAATCTTTCTGTTTGAACCCCCATATCTACCAAATAAGCACCCCAACAACTTTCATCATTCTAACCCTTTTAAATTTTAAAATTAAAAAAAATTTTGCATTTTTAAAAATTTTCTTTTCCCAGGGGAAAAGGCCGTTTTCCCAAGGGGAAACGGCCATTTCCCAGGAAAATTGTTTTTCCCAGGGGAGGGGTGTTTTCCCCCCGGGGGAAACATTTGGGAAATTTTTTCCCATCAAATTTTTTCCCATGGGAAAACCTTATTTTTTTTTTTCATAAAAACTATTGGAAAAAAAAATCAACTTTTTAAAAAAAATATTTTTAGGGCACTGGCTATTTATTTTTTAAAAATAAAAGATAATTTATTTTTCCTTTGGAAAAAATTTTTCTTTGGGAACCCCATAGGAAATTTTTCCCCCTTGGGAAAATTTTTCCCAAAGGGAAACTTTCCAATGGGAAAAAAAAAACTTTTTCCCAAGGGGAAGCTTTTCCCCATGGGAATGCATTCCAATAGGAAAGTTTTCTGTATAAATTTTTTCCCTGGGAAAGATTTTATCAAAAGAATTACCCAAACGCAAACTACAGACCCGGGGTGGCCCGTAAAAATGGGCCCTCGGGCGAGGCGCCATCCGCACTATTTTCCCCACTACGAATTGATTAAAAAAATTGTGTCTAAAAGCGGAAGTGTTATAAATTTAATTTTTTTTTAGGCTCGCTAAATAAAAAAAAATCGTTAAGCTTAAAGTTTTTTCTACTGAGTAAAAAAACACTTTCCCCCTAAAAAAAGCCCTTTTTGGGCGAGTTCATATACTAAGTTTTGGTCGGAAATGGGATCCCCTCCCCCGATGATTCACTTTAGAAAATCTGTTAAGATTTGGCACATGCATTTCGGAAAGGGTTCAAACCCATGTTTGTTTTTTAAGAGTATAAAAAATTAATAACTCATTTAGTACTTCCCATTCGAAACCCTTTACCAACAAAAAAAGACTGGTGTTTGACGTTCATCTAAACACTGCGAAAAAGTTTTTGGTTAATGCCTTTTAATGAAAAATTTTTATTCAGGAAACCCTATAGCCCCCTTTAAAATTACAAAATTTTTGAATAAAATAATAAAATGAAAGTCCCCCTATAGAAAGAATTTTACACATGCAAGTTTTTGGTTATGCTGAAAAAAAAAAATTTCTTTTTCCCTTTTTTTGTAGGGATAACGCATTTTTTTTCGTGTTAAAAACATATGCAAATCCCGAGGATTTCTAAATACATTTGTTAAAAAACGAAAGGGCCCATTTTAAAAACAAATTTAAGCTAAAGCACATAAACAAATGCAGAATTAATATATAAACCTACCTAAACGTCTTTTAAATTTTCCCAAATAAAAATGGGGCGGGGATTCGGGTTGTTTTTTCACGCTGACGTTTTTTCCCCCATTGAATTAAAAAATTCCGTTAGGGGCCCCGTAAAAACCTTAACTTTTTTAACCACGGAACGGGCAAAAATTTTAAACTTTTTTTATAACACCAGGGGTGAATCTATCGTTAAAAAAATTTTTTCTCTCTTTTTAAAGCCCTCCCCGAAAAGGACTAGAACAGCAGTTTTTTTCCAAAATATCAACAAGCGATCAAGTAAATCCGAAGAAAAACGACGGAAACCCTCAAAACTGCATTACACGGTTTTTTTTTTGGTTTTATTTCATTCAAAAACAACGTCAAAACATAAATAAAAATGTATTTGTATTTCATATTTTGCATGCATTTTTTGAATATACAAGCACCAGAATAAAGCGTGCATGCATAAAATTAAACGCCTTTTTGGGAAACATGTAAATGCACCCCGCGTAAATATTTTAAAACAAGCACAAAAATTTCGCATGCGCCCGAAAAAAATTTTTAACGCGTGTGTAGATAAAAATTTACGCGTACACTTTTTAAATTTAAAAATAAAACGAGAAATACATAGTGCAGCTAGAAGGTGCGGCACTTTTTAAAATAAAAATACGTCCACCTGTCCCCCCGTGCGTTAAATTTTTGGTGCACGTGAACAAGGAAAATGCCCTTAATTAATTTTTTTGGCAGCGGGAAATCTTTCCCCTTTGGGCTGTTTATTTCATTTGGGAAAAGGGAATCAAACACTGGGGGAACGCTAAAGGGATACAATTTCCCGCAAAACGAAAAAACTAAAAACACACAAAACGAACTAAATGATACAACAGCGCTGAATGATACAAAATCGAAGCTGCTAAAAGATACAAAACTAAGGTAAATGATACAAAATTTTTAGTCTCGCAAAAAAGATACAAATCTTTTACGCTAAAGATACAAATTTTCTATGGGGGAAATTTGGAAAATTTTTTACATTTGTTGACATTTAAAGAAAAAATTTTATTTTCTTTTCCCCGCTTTTATAAACATATACTTAAGGACCCCCACTGAAATTTTCTGGAGTTTTTTTTTTTTTTGTTGGTTTTTAACGTCGAAACCGACACATAAAAGGGTTTCCATAGGGCGATTTTCCCCCAGTTTTAATTTTTGGGGAATTTACCCCAGAAGCCCCTCCGGCATTATTTCATCACGAGCGGGCACCTGGGTAGAACCACCGCCCTTCCGTAACCCACAAATTTTGGTTTCCACAGGGAGAATTCAACACCCCGAGTGAGGCTCGAACCCACTTTCGATGGGGGGCAAGAAATTTTTGAAGTCACGCCCTTTAAAACCACTGGGCCCCATGGGGGGCCCCCGTATTTTTCTGTATTACCCATCCGGAAACTTTTTTTTCAAAAAAACTACTTACAAAAACTACAAAAATTGAAAGGGTTAAAAGACATCCCAAATGACCCCGAAAAAACAGGGCCAAATAAAAAAATTTTTCGTCAGTCTGTCTTGCGCAAAAAGGGGTTTACTGTTTTTAACAACTCTCAAAAAACATAACTTTAGTGTACAACCCGGGTCAAAAATCTCCCTTTGCGTGTGCGCACATTTAAAATAAAACGTGTAATTATATAAAATTGTAAAAGGATATTAAAAGAGTGTCCTGTCCAATGACTTTTTTTTGCACGATTGAAAAAAATATAAGATGAGGTTCTCCCAAGTTTTTTAAATGATTTTTAAAAAAAAATCTATGGGGGAAGTTATTTTTATCACATTTTTTTTTTTCTGTTTCCGGGGTTTTCCAAGATGTTAAAAAACAAAATAACATGCGCAAACCCGATTTTCGGGCATAAGGGGGAAAACAAACAAGAAAATGAAAAACAATCTACCTCAACTTCCATTTAATTTTAATAAATACGCAGGAATATCTGCTTTTTTTTTCACGTTGACGATGCTTAAATTTATAAACAAAAAAAAAAATTATCTTAAAAAATACCACGGTAATTACGCACCAAAAAAAAGTGTTTTTGCCTACCTAAAGGGAAATTTAAAACTTTGTCAGGGAAACCCCCCGGGGGAAAAAAAATTCCTTTTTTTCCAGGGGGAAAAAAATTTTTGTCTGAAATAGCGTGCACGGGGTTTCCGTCCCATAGTACGACACTTTTGTGACGTAAAAAAAAACTATATAAAAAAGGGCAATCAGAAAATATTCAAACCCCACTTTTTCTCCACGATCTTTTTTGAACAAAATTAAAAAAAAAAAATGATCTAACTTTGTTCCTGAAAAAAACAGCTTTTTTCCCCCCCCCAACCCTCTGGACAGTTTGGAAAAAAAAAACCTCGCTAACTTTTGGGTTTTTTTCCCATTCCACAACTGTCCCTCGGTAGTGAAAACCCCGTCAAAACACAGGGGGGCTTTAAAGTTTCTTATATTTTTCCCCTTTCCCAAACCGGGGAAAGTATACATTTTTGAGAACGTGCCGGGGAAAAAAAATTTCAATTCCTGTCTTTCCCTAGGAAAAATTTTGACTAAAAAAGCGTGCATTTTTGGTGACGTCACAAAGCATTTGGCACATTAGACGCCCATAAGCTATATAAAAAAATCAGTTAACAAAAAGGCAAAAAAAATGATCTAACAGTCCCCCATTTTTTTCGTAATAAATCTGCTGTTTTTCGTAAGAAAGCTTTTTTTTCCCCAAACCCCTTGGGAGACAGTGGGGGAATGAAAACCGAGCATTGGGCCCTACCCGCCCAAAAAAAGGGCACAAATGTAACATCCTGATAATAGTCTACTGTGAAAAAGGGAAAGGGTTCTGTTTAAGCTAACTTTGTAGTGGCTTTTTTAAACATGTATAAATTCAATGATATTTTAAATCTCTTCTAACAACACTCGGATAACACTTTCATAAGGTTTTTGGGAAGGGTGAAGGTTCGAGAGGCAAGTGAAAATTATTATAATATAAATTAAAAGAAAACCCCAAAGCAGGGGGATTTATCTTTTATTTAATCCACTTACAAAAAAATTTTAAAAACGCTCAAGAACTGAAACTTAGCTAAAAACACGATTTTAACATTTAGTGTCACAAAACCTTTTAAAACAGAAAAATATTATACTTTGCAAGTTTCACTTGAACCCGTGACGGTGACGTCACTCCGTTCTGGGCACTGGCTTTAACTTTAATTTTTTTTTTGTTTGTTTTTTTTGCCCTCCACGCGAAATTTTGAGGGCCCCCTTTTAAATTTCCTTACTTTTTTAAAAAAGTGTTTTTCTTTTGCAGGAAAAAGTTTTCATTAACAAAAAAGAAGAAAAAAGTACATGTTGGGGGGGTTTTACAAATTTCCCCTTTTACTAAAATTCTGGGTGTTTGGGGGATTTTTAAAGCAGAAAACCCAAAAATGCGCAGTGTAAAAAACCCGGGAAACCCGGGAAAAATCGAAAAAAGGGCCTCATAAGGCAACAACACAAAAAATTGTTTCTGTGCAGAAAATGAAGAGATAAAAAATATTTTGGGGGGTTTTTTAGAAAAATGAATGTTAAAAACACTGTATTTTGCTACAACACGATGAAAAATTTAAATTAAAAAACCGTTACCGTCTCTGCATTTTCACCCCCTATTATACCTCACTTTTGTCTGCAAGGGAAAAATTTCCCATTACCCAAAAAAATAGATTTTTTTGCCCTATCAAAAACATTTTTAAACACGGACCAAGCCGAATGATTGTCAGGCATGTGACCACAGGTAAATTTTAGGAAAAAATTTTTTTCCCACGCGAAAATTTTTAAAAGGGTCAGGTAAAACGGGAAATCCGCTTTGTAAAACATTTTTTAAATTTCGTTATTTTTTCTTCAAATTTCCAGTATCGCTAACGAGCATATATAGCTAAAACACTAGAGAAATTTTAGTAAGAATAATAAATTAAAATAAGAAAAATTTACATAAAAACCCTTTAAAAATTTTTGGATAAAAACTACAGAAAAATTTCATACGCGGATCGAAAAATCTTTCCTATACAAAAATAAAATAAGGAAAAACGATATAATCTTTAAAAATTTAATTTTGGGCTAGAAAGACCCAAAAAATTTAAACAATCTAAAAGCATTAAAAATGAAAAAATTTCCAGTAATTAAAAAACATAGAGAAAAAAAGGGTTATGGGAAAAATACAGTATAAGTAAGCATATTTATCGATATACAAAATTTTATGCAGAAGGCGCGGCGTGAAACCCCTTTAATAACCTGTGTACGGGACAACAAGGGAACGTATAAAAATGGTTTTTTTTTTTTTTTAAAAATTTTTTTAAAGTTTTTTGGTTTAAATTTAAAAAAGCAGTAGAGTATAGATGATTCATGGTCAGTGGCAGTTTTTCTCAGTCGTTTCAGGAGTGTAAAAAAATAATGGGGCCCCAACCCTTAAAGAAAAAATTTAAAAATTTTTAAATTATATAAAAAATAATCTATTTATTATTTTGGCATTTGGGACAAAATTTCCGGGGGTTTTTATAACATTTTAAAACATTAAAAAAAAACCCAAAAAAATACTGGAGCCAAGACCCAGACATGTTTCCAAAACAACACCCGGGGGGCCTTGAAGTAAGGCCCCCTTTTAATTTTACGCCAAAAAATGAATGAAAGCTTTGAAATTAAATCCGGGAAAAAAAAAGGGAAGTAAAAAATACACAGAATGGAAAAGGCTGTAATCTCGCTTGAGCTCGTGTCAGAGCGTTTTTTGGGCCCTTAAACCTTACTAAAAACAAACTGGGCGAGCATCCCAGTTACAATTTTGTTTTTTTAAAAACTACATTTAAAAAATGTTAGCTTCAAAAACAAAATTATTTAAAATGGGGAAAGGGCTTAAACACGAAGTACGGGGGTTTTTTTTTGCCATCGAAAGAAGCGTGGTCATAGGGTGATAATTTTTAAAAACCGATGAAAAATTTTGTTTTTCCATACAAAATGGCGCGGGGAGAAAGCGCCATTTCCCCGGAAACGAGATTCTTTTTTTTTTTGTCACGGGGGGTTTTGGGGGCGAATTTGCTCAAAAATTCCCTTTAATTTCCCAAACTATTTAAAATTTTAAAACCCTTTTTTGGGCCGGAACCGGGGGGAACCGGGGGTATTTTGGGCAATCTCCTAAAATTCAAAACTGCCGGGGCCTTAAATTGGGGTTTGGGGGCGGGGGGCATTTTTTCATTTCCCTCAACACGCAGCGTAAAAAAAATAAAAATGAATAAAACAAACAAACTATTGGGGGTCTAATCCCTTAATTTCAAAAAAATTCAGGTGGATTTGGGCCGTTGGGGCCCCCCTTTCATATCCCCCATTGATATGCTGGGGGCCCTTATTTTTTTGGGAACCGGCCCGGAAACATCCTATAAAATATTTTTTCCTTAACGATTTAGTGTCAGTATCTGATTTTTTTGGGGTAGTACATTTTGGGTTCATTTTGAGTAAATATTTTCTGAAACCGCAGATCGATAATCAATAAATAAATTTTTAATTTTTTCAAGCTATAAAAAAAAAATTAACTTTTTTACAGCTCCCCTTTAAACATCAGTCCCCATAGCAGCCCAATTTCATTATCTGAAATGCCAAACAATCGTCACACTTTTTTTAAAAAACCCCTTCTTTTTTAACATGTTTTTTCTTTCTTAATAGTTCAGCGAAAGCCCACAGACATTTTTTTTTTTCCCAAATATGACTCTCAAACTTTCCCAAAAATGATAATAAAAAATGTTCATTAATGATATTTTTTTAAAACCCATTGACTTTACTGATAGGGAATTAGTCCGTAAAAATTTCCCAGGGGGTTTCGCCCCCTTTGAACTTCCCATTTGAATCTTTTTTAAAAATGAAAAAAAATCTTTGCCCGCCCCAAAAAACCGGGGTTGATGGGGTCGGGTAACAAAAGGCAGTACCAGCGGACTTTTTCGATGTGCAACTTTAAAACCCACTCCGAAAACCAGGTAAAAAAAATACGCATTCTGAATTAGATATCAAAAAAAATTCACTCCAACTTTAAAAAAATAGATAGGGGAAAAGTATATTTTAAACTTTGGCCGTCAAAAAATCACTATTTAATATCACTAAAATTATACTTGGGCCTTTAAATAATATAATTTTTTGCAAGTTTTTAATTTGTTTGGGCAAAAAATTTGAAAATTTTGCATCAATGGATACTTAAAGTCAATATTTTATTTTAAGCGGTTTTATCTAAGAAAGAATGTGATTTTAATTAGGTTATGTGATATTTTAAAAAAGTATTGGGTTGTTTTCAAATTTTTCAGCCCAAATTTAAAAATAAGAAGATGAAATTTTTACTTTTTACTTATTTATACTTCCAATGTAAACCCTCATAAATAAAATTAAATTTTGGGTGATGATAATTATTATTATTAATTTTTTTTATCATTATTACTACTGCTTTTACTACTACTAGAATATTAGTTTCTAATTTTTATTAAAAAATTTAAAAGAAAAAATAGAAATTAAATTTTTAAAACATAAAAATTTTGAATTTTTTGTTTCCCACATCATTAAAAACGTTATAACGGATATAAAAGCCATAAAAAAAATTTCTAAACAGAAATTTTATCCCCTTTAAATTTATCTAATTTAAAACGAAAAGCGATTTTAAAATATGAAACTGAAACTATACGGGACCTCTAATGTTCCCGATAAATTATGCGCAAAACGATAAATATTGGGAATCCCTTAAGCCCCCCACATAGAAAAAACAATATTCTTTTAAGATATGGGGTTTAAATACCCCCCCCTTTAAAACATTTTGACCAAAGACAATTTTGAAAGGTTTTGGCCCACGATCATGGCAGGGGGTGACTTCAAAAATTTTATGCAAATTTTTGGGGAATGTATATTGAATTTTCATTTATGTTTAAAATTTTCTAAACAAAAAAGGGAAAAAATAAATTTTTTTAAAAAGGTTAACTATTGTAAAATACATGCCTATTTACTGCAAAATATTTTTTCACATCAATTTTTTGGAACTGAACGCCGTTTTCCCAAAATTATATTAACTATTGGCAGATTCGATCACACTATAAAGTTTTTAGACTATTTTTTAAAAGGTTTAAAAAAAATTTGTTTGGTTTTTTGAACACACCTTTTTATTACTTTGGGTTTGGGGGTATAACAAAATCGCAAAGACAAAAAATTTGGGGTAAATTTTTTAACTCCCTTTTAGGCAGCAAACATTCTCGAACCAAGCTTTTTAAAAAAAAATTTTTTCAAAAAAAAAAACACGAAAAAAAAATGAAAACGCATTTTTTTTGGCCCGGAAAAAGGGTCGAACATTTTTAAACATTACAATGCGCTAATTTTCAAACCCTTTGCCCAAATAAACTCTTCAAAAAAAAGATAACTGGGCCTAAAATTTTTTACGGAGAAAAAAAATGCAACCCATATGACAAATCATTCCCTTTTGATAAAGTGCTTAGCTGAAAAAAAATTTCCGCTGCAATTCGTCCTTAGTAAAAATTAAAAGATCAAAGTCAAAAAAATTTATTTAAATTTTTTTTCATACGCCATCAAGACAAAAAAGTACTGTACATTAAATTTAAAAACTTAAAATTCGTACGCTTTTCTAAACAGGGAAAACAAGTGACAATTTGGGTATATATATAAAAATATAAATATATAAATATATTTTAAAAAATATATTATAAATAAATATAAATATTTTATAGTTTAATTAATAATAAATAATACTGAACGGGATTTCGAATTACAGATACCTTCTCAACATTTTAAAATTTAAAAAAAGCGTAGAATCCAAAAAAAAAGGTTTATAAAATAATTCGCAAAAGGGAAACCCCCAGCGAGATCAAAACGGGGAGCGGAATTTTTCCCGGGATTAAAATACAGACGACTTTTGGGATAAAAACTTTCGTTACATCATATTGACACAAACCCCTAATTATAAAACGTAATAGACACCGCTAGATTTTAAACCCCGGGAAAAAAGATACTCCAGCTTTTTTCAAAAAATTTATAAAATTTTTTGGGAATAAAGAAAAACCCAGTAGTGTATATAAAGATTTTAAAAACGACATACCATTTCGAATTTAATTTTTGATAATTTTTGGTTTTTAATCCCAAATGGTTTTTAAAAATTTGGGCAATTCTTTTTTTTAAAACAAAAGAGAAAGTAATATGAAATAAAACTCCTGAAAACCTCAAAAATATGCCGTTTTTTTGATTTTTTGGAGTACTTTTCGTTTTTAAGGGTTACCCAAAATTTAAAAGTAATATTTATAAATGATAAAACGACATAATTTCATAAAAGGGGGGGAAAATTACTCCCAAAAATTTTGGGCCCAAGAAATTTACATTGCAAATTTTTAAAAAGTTTTTTTAAAATTTTTGCCTTCATATTGACTAAAAAAAACCGGGAGACAATTTGAAACATGGGAAAAAACAAAAAGAAAAGTAAACTTTTGGAAAAATTTGCGAGGGCTCTTGTCTACCTTCTTTATCAATTTTAGGCCATCTCCCCAGATCGTTTCATTTTTTTAAAAAAGGGTATTATTGGGCCCGAGGGCCCCGGAAAAAAATTTGGGGAAACCCTTTATAAAAATTTAAATCGCACTGTGGAAGGGGCAAAAAACTGCAATGCAATTTTTAAACCCCAAGTCTCAGAATTTTAATTGAAGAAAAAAAAAGAATTTTAATTAAAATTGTTTTTAAAGCTGCCCTTTTTTAAAAAAATATATTAAACACAAAAACATCAAATCAGAGGCGCTAATTTGTTTTGTTTTTTTGTCGGATTCAAAATCATTTCTTTCTTTACGTAAAAAAGTATTGGGAAAATTCTTTTTAAGCAATTTGTGGGATTTCCCCTTTTTCACTGAAAGCCCGTGCGGGGTAAACTGTATTTACGTTTCGAAGAATGCCGCTTTTCTTTTTGAAATTAAGTTTTAAAAAGTTGTATTTTTTCAGAACAAAACAAAAAAAATATACATTATAATTTTTGGTTTTCCCAAAAATCTTCAAATTTCCCCCTAACCGCGCAAAAAAAATTATTGGCGTTTTTAGTTTTCAAGAAGAAAACAATTGTTAAAACATTGTCAAACTTTAAATTTCCCAGGGTCAGCGTTAGCCCAATTGAACCGACACTTGTCGATTTTTTAAATTTCAAACCCACGGTTTAAACCCAAAAAATTTTCAAAATTTTTTAAAGTTTCCTTTTTTTTAATAAGTGACAAATGTAAGTCTAATTTTAAAAGAATTTTTTAAAAAGAAAAAAGATTGTATTATAAAATGAAACTGAAAAAAACGGATACAGACTGGCAAAATCCACAATTTAAAATAATAAAAAGAAGAAATACCATGGTCTAGGAGCTAACAAGACCACTAATTCTAAATATTTTAAAAACAATTTTTAACAACCCGGGGTTTGTGGAAAATAATTTTAAATTTCCTAAGAGTAAATAAATAAAAGTATGTACAAATTAGAAACCTTTTAACATATTAGATTACCCCTTAAACCCTTTCCCCCCCGCCCCTTAATAAGTTTTGTTTTACAGGGCTGAACGGGGATAAAATAACAAAAACTCCCCATGAGGTCAGTAGATTAAGATTAATTTTTAAAAAGTGTGATCCGTTTTCCCCGGCTTACCACATTAAAATTCCATTTATAACCCTTCTATTTAAATATCAAATTAACATAAAATTTAAACAAAAATATTACAAATAAGAAAAGACAGACATGATATCGGCTGATTTAAAAAAATTACAGTTTTTTTGCTTACCCGCCGAAGTTTGCCGTCGGGAGTAAAAATTCCCCTTTTTTCTTACTTTCAATAAATACAGAATTTTTATTTACATGGGGTTTTTGTATTTAAGCATTTGAATGAAAAAAAATTTTAAATTATCAAACGCAACAAAAAAATTACAAATTTTTCAATTCCAAAAGAGCAAATTTTTTTTTATCCAAATTTGCCAGAAAATCACGTTGTTTTTTAAAAGGGAAATTTTTGGCGACCAAATTTGGGGGAATTTGAGGTATACAAGGGAGGAAATATATTCCAAAACGGCCGAAAAACCCTCCAAAATTTTTATATTCCCAAATAGTGTTTTAATGAATTTTATACAAGGAATGAAAGAAAAATACAACCAAAATTTTTTAAATTTTTTTTTCGAAGAACTTGCCACTGTATGTCATCGTTTAAAAAGGGTTCAAAAAAGAAGGAAAAAAGAAACCCCTTTTAATTACTTGTTTTTATTGTAAAAAAAACACAATTCAACCAATTTTTTTTAAAAATTTCCCTTTCCAAAAAAAATTCTTTAAACTTTTTCCCCCAAAAAACAGAATCGTAACCCTGGTTTGAACCCGAAAAAAAATAAAAAGAAAAAAAAAAAAAAAAAACATTAAAGAAAACAAAAAAAGCAAGGGAAAAAAAAAATAGATAAATTGGGAAAATGTTTTACACATTAAATTCCAAAAAAATGTGCAACCAGTAATAACAACACCGTGTAGGGTAAAACTCTCTCAAACCCTTTTTCCCGCACAAAAACGTTTTAAGGGGAAAACGGAAAATTTCTTTCGACCCACCGTAACACGCACACACAAACACATCTTCCCCCCCTTTCCCCCGTTTTATGACACCTAAACCCCCTCCCATAACCTCCCCCATTTATTACGATCTTTTCATTGTTTCTAATAACTTTTATTTCAGTCTTTGCAAAAAGATAATCACCTCTCCATGAAAAATTAAATTTTTTTCAACTCTGTTTAAAAAGTTTTTTAAAACTAAATGTTTTTTTTTAAAAACCCAAAAAACGGGGGGGACACAGGGTTTGTCCCCCTTAAAGTCACAACAAATTTCAGAGTCTTTTTCTACCGTTTTAGATTTTTTATTCCGTTTAAATAAAGGGGAAAACAAAGCACGCAGAAAAAAAAATAAAAAAAAAAAAAAAAAAAAACGAATGAAAAGGATATGAAGTAAAAAAAAAACAAAACAAAACAAAAAAAAAAAAAAAAAAAACCAAAAACAACGAACCCTTTTTTCGCAAATTTTTCCCAAAAAAATTTTTAAATTTTGAAAAAGGGGCCCCCCTGGGTACACCGGCCCTATCCGGTCCCCAAACAAGTTTCAAAGTGCAAAACCCCAAAGCGGTGCTTGTGATCAAGGTTTTTAAAATTTAAAATTTTAAAGGGGCCCTTTTTAATTAGCCCCAAGCTTTAAACTTTTCTTCCATACTGGCTTTTGGGTAAGTACTTAACCATCAAATTGGGGTTTTGAATTTTAAAAAGGGGAAATTTCCCGTTAAAAATTTTTAAATGAAATTCTTAAATAATAACTTAAAATAGAATAAAGAAAAAAAAATGTTAATAGAAAAAGCGATATGATTAAATACTTTTGGACTATCATCTTTCCCCTCCAAATCGACAAAGGCAGACAAAATAAACTTTTTCATTTTTAAAAGCAAAAAAAATAATACACTTAATTTATTTCATAAAAAAAGGTGTGCAGGAAGGGTTGGGAACCCGGGGAAACGAAACCCCGGCCCCCAAACGGGAATAAAATTTTTCCAATTAAAATCGGGAAAGACCCCTTTAATATCAAAAATAAACTGTTTTAAAGCAACAAAACCCTTTTTAATTTTTTAAAGAAAAATTAGAAATAACCCCCAAATTTCCCCGTGTATTCCATAACAATAGTTTTACCATTTTTTTAAATTTCGGGTGGTGCCCCTTTAAAAAATATAAAATTAACTTCACACGCATAATGATGAGGGGTTTAAAACGCAATAATCTTAACTCTTTTCATTTTTTTTTACTTAAAATTTTTACATTTAAACATAGTAACAGGAGCCCGATTTTTAATAAGCATAACCTGAAAAATCCGAAAGGGTTTTTATTTTTTAAAATATTTTAAAAATTTATTATTTAGTTTGTAATAAATTGAACCGTGCCATGAGAAAACCCACTTTTTGGGTTTTTTGACCACATGGATCCCCAAAAAGCCACGCATCCCCGGGAGTCCCGTCCATGATCCAAAGCCGTTCCCCTTTTTAAAACCTATTGAATTGGAGAAACTTTAACGAACAGCAAGGATTCGACCAAAACCCGCGCTGAGGGGCAGGCTGGTTTTTTGATCCATTCTGGGCGCAAAGCCATTATGTTGATTTTCTCATGGGGCGGCTCAAATACACGTATTTTTTATTTTTTTTTATAATAAATAGCTTAAAAACCTTTTTCTGTAACTATCACTTTAAAAACTTTAAACTAAAAAAAATTTTCAAAAAAAAAAAAAAAAAAATAAAAAAAAAAAAAAAAGAAAGAAAGAAAAAAAAAAAAGAAAAAGAAAATTAAACGTAATTTTAAAACCATTTTTTGGGCTAATTTTTAAAATACAAATTTTAAAAAATAAAAAGACATTTTTCCAAAGCACCCACTTTACATTTTGGCAATGGGTGAAACACCTGTTTTTACAAAAATTATTTTAAAAAAAAATTTTTTTATCAAAAAATTTTAAAAATTTAGGGACAATAAAAAAACAAAAAAAGTCTTTGTTTTTTTCGTTTTTTTTGGCAAAGGACGACTCTGATTTTTATCAAAATTTTTGCTATTTTAAAAAAGATTTTAAACCCAAAAAATTTCCAATTTTTAACATTAAAAATAACAAAAAAAAAAAAAAAAAAACACGAAAGTAAAAATTTTTTTAACTAAAGTTTGGCAGCATTTATATATAAAAAAGTTTTGGGACAAATTTTTTAAAATAAACAACATGCAGACCGAAGTATTTTCTATTAAATTGACCTGTCAAAACAATTTACCCGGCTTTCCCTGTTTTAAATTAAAATACGCTCGAACAAATATAATAAAAGCCGGGGCCATTTTTTGACAGGTCAAAAAAATTGGGGCAAAAACAGGTTTTCAAGTAAAAGGCCAACATAGGGTAAACTAAAGTAAATCCCCGTAGGGATGAAAGTGGGGTTTAAAAATCAAAACGACGACAGGTTAAGATATACTTGAACCCAAAAAAAATGACCTTTGGGGGAGTTCCCTTAACTAAAAGGGGGATCGGTTTTCGGGTAATCTCGGGGTGAAAAATTTAAGAAATAGCCTTAAAAGGAAAGTAATGTAAAATTAACCGATTTTCCCATCAAGACCCGCACATCGTATCGGTTTAAATGCATTGCCCCCCCTACAAGGCATGCCGCTACCCCCCGGGTTCGAACCCCGACAAAAAATTTTTTTATTATTTATAAGAATCATAATTGAAAAATTAAAGGAAACATAATTTTTTTGCCTGGACTTAAAAAATTTTCTGTTTTGGGAATTTGTTTTTTTCAAATTTTCCCCATTTGGCCCCACCCCTTGCTCAGTAGGGAGTGCTTGGTCCCTAGGGTCGCGGGGCTCCATCCTCGGGGGGGGGGTAAAGTTCTTTCCCTGACGATTAATTAAAAAACCCTTGTGTCGAAATCATTCGTTCCTCCCCCCTCTGAAATTCATTTGGGGGAAATTGGCAATTTTCTTGGGGGAAAAAGGGTTTTTTACTGGTACAGAAAAACCAGGAAAACTGGGTAGGTTAAAAAGCCACAGTTTCATGACCCTTTCGGTTTCCCCCCGGGGTTTAAACCCCCCCAAAAAAAACCAAAACATTTTTCCATTCGGGTTTCTGTTTCTTTTTTTTTAAAAATAAAAAAATTTAAATCACCCAAAAAACAAATTAAAAACCCAATTCCCCTGGCAGTGTCCGTTTCGAACGTTCATTGAATCAACAACCCTTTTTAAAAACGTCCCTTTCGTGAAAAAAAAGTTTGGGCAAAATTTATCAAGAAAAAAAAACTTCTTTCCGGGGGTTTGAACCCCAAACCAAAACCTAAAAAATTTTCATCGACGTTCACTCTTACCTACGCGCCCAACGAAAAAAGAAAGTCCGAATGGGTTGGTTTCTTTTAATGTTTAAAAAAAAATTTCCCAAAAAAAAAGCACCCCTTAAATTGGATTAGTTTTTAATTAAAAAAAATACATTTAAAGCCCGAATGCACAAAGTATGGGCAAAGGTTTAAAAGTCGCAACGCCGCTAACTGTCGCAACCCCCGTTATAAATTTTGCAAGGTTGACGTTTTAAAAAACGCAAAACCCCCGCTAAAAGTCGCAAAAAACGTCTGCCGCAAATGTCGCACCTTTTTAAAGTTTAAAAGTCGCAAAAATTTTTCCCACCGTTATATGTCGCAACACCAACGCTAAATGTCGCACTATGACACAATGACTATCAATTCCTTGTGTATATTTACTTTTTTTGAGGGAAGAAAAATTAACAGGGTTATGTAATACAAATAATTATCTTAATGATAAGTGTTGTTACGTATAGCAACAAGCGGTCCTTGTTGGCCCTAGATCGCTCACCTGAGTTCCACCTTGTTTGAACAGTCACGCAAGAAAAATATTTATTATTTGGTAATAGGACCAGTGTTTTAGGACAGAAATTTCTGAGGTTTCTTCTAACTAAATACGATTTGGTAATGATACTGTTTGTTTGTGGGGTTGGGTATGGGTGGGGAACGGGGTGAATAACGACACAGAAATCTAAGACACAAACACACAGCACCAAGACAATTAATAGAAAATATAAATATTTACATTTCTGAAGGGGGTGGGGGAGAGAGAGAGAGGGGGTTATGTGTGGGTAGGCGGAAAAGTAGGATAATTAGGGGAATGAGACTAAACCGAACAATTTTAAGAGACTAAAAGTAAAATAATATCAAAATTCCCGCTTTACCTAAAAATATGTACAAAAGGCCACATAGGATCTTTCTCCGCCATTGAAGCTTGATAGTTACCTTATGATTTGAAATGTAAACCTCCAAACAAAGAAATAGAATCCATGGCTGATTAATAGAAAATATTCGTTTTCTACAGGTGGTACAAAACACAGTTACAGTCTTCGTGTCGCGTAGTTAAACATCCTGTTGTGTAACAGGCCCGGATCGCGGCCCGAGCCGATCCCCCACCCCCAACCCCATCCTTGTTGGCTTAGTAGTGACTTATACTCATCTAAGTTACACCCGACTACTTTGGAAATAATATTTTCTCAAAATGTAGACCCAAACCGCCCCAGAGGCGAACATTTTATACTTATATTTCAAAATTGCCCAGGGGGAAGAACCCTTGACCCCTTAAAATGAGGGGAGTACCCCTCCAGTACCTTAAAATTAAGACAAAAAATGCACCAGAGGCAACCATTTAATACCTGTTTTTCAAACGTTCCCGGGGAGAGCCACTGAGCCCTCGAAAATGGCAGGGTTTACCCCTCCCATACACCGAAATTTTGAATAAAAAATGCAGTAGAAGTCCAGCATTCCATACCTGTATTTCAAAATTGTGAATGGGAAAAGACGCTAACCACCTAAAATAAGGAGAGTGCCCCTTTAGTACGTACCTCAAAAAAAATAGACAAAAATGCACCACAAGCCAGCATTTCATACCTGTACATAAAAAAACTTTCCCACAAATACGAATAGAGGAACCCCGTACCTACCGCACGTCGCCGATGACGCTTTTGTTTTAAACTTGTCCCCCACCCCCCTCCACCCCCACCCCCTCCTCCATCAACAATTTCTGGCCCCCGGGCTGTTGTGTAACGAAATTAAAGTCGACTAAAAACATGCGATACAACGCGCGACAATACGGAGCGCGAGCTTAATATCTCATGAGCTAAACAGGACTCCATAGAATTACATAGTTCAGACCTGAAATAAATTTGGTACTGTGGCGAGTACTACGTTAGTGCTCAAACCTTTAGATATAGAATATATAACGTATGTATGGTGCGGGACCACTGAAAAGCAAACGTGCAGATTAGAGTAAAAGGTCATTTCAGCCCTTCCAAATCAACACATTGCATACTGATGCATGCAAGCATGCATTACCTCTTATCTTATCTCTAAGTTGTAAAGACTGTTTAACTCTTATTTTGCTGTGCGACATTTAGCGTTGGAGTTGCGACATGTAACGATGGGCAAATTTTTGCGACATTTAACGTTAAAGGTGCGACATTTAGCGGCAGGCGATTTTGCGACATTTAGCGGTGGTTGCGACATTTAACGTCAACCTTGTGACATATAACGGTGGTTGCGACATTTAGCGGCGTTGCGACATTTAACGTTGCCACAATGTATATCTATAACTGTAAGCATGCAACAGGTAAACAGGTAAATTTTAGCTAAAGATTATATCGCGAAATTTAGGTGTCCCGTACACAGGAAACGCGTGTACAGCTTTTATTATTCAATAGATTTGCTTCAAACTTTCAGCATCGATAAGGGACAAATATAGCCAGAATGTCAGGGCATTTTCATTAAGATATTTGTATTAAGTTAAATAAAATTACATAAAAACGGACGATTTGCAGTAAAATTACCGGGAAAATTTCATACAGAGCGATCGTCAATAGTTATTCTGTTAAAAAAAGTAAATAACTTGAAACCACTGCGATCATTTAATTTAGACTTTTGCCTGGAAAAGGCAAGAAACAGATTAGAAAAATCTTTGATAATGAAAAAATGCCATCAATTTAAAAACATGCAGTAAAGCGAAATTGTTAACTATAATACGAACAGTAAAGTGCAAAGTAACATATTTATCGATATAACATAGGCGTGGCGTGTAATCTAAAAATGAACCTGTGTATGGAAAAGTATCGGACGTAAATAAATTGATTTTATAAAGACTGGTGTTCCGTTTGGACAATCGTGACTTTTTATCTAATACTAAACCGCGATGCACGATAGTACGGTGACGAAAACTCGATGGTGCGATGACACGATGATGAAACGGTGAAAAGGCGATGGCGATGGCATGATGATGAAATCGCGGTGGTGCGGTGGTACAATGGTGAATGTGTATGTAATATCGCGTTTTCATCATCGTACCATCGCGTTTTCATCATCTTACCATCACGTTTTCACCATCGTACCACCAGTATATGTGTCAGAAAAATGCATATAGCTCAAGTCCTAAGGCATTTCTAAGTAAGATATTAACGTTTTAAGAAAGCAAAAAAACGGTCGATTTTCTATTAATTTACTTGTAAAATTTCATACAGCGCGATCGTAAATAGCTGTCTTCTTTTATGAGTAAATCAATTTATACCGGTACGATCATAGAAATAAGACTTTTTGCTGGAAAATGCAAAAAAGACAATAGAAAAACATTAAAAAATGACAGAATGGCAAAAATTTAAAAACATGATATTAGTAATCGGTCGTAAATAAATTGTTCTCATAAATGTTTTTTGTTTGTTTTTTTTTTTTCTGTATTTTTTGATATATTTAGTTATAATGGTTTTAAAGTTCATAAAAATAGATAAGTTGAGTATAGACGTAGTTCATGGACAGTGGCAGTCTTTATCTTCGTTTCTTATGTGTAAGTCAGGAAGGGACCCGCAGTGAGCTTACAGCGCATAGAGCTTACATGTGAGCTCTATGCGTCAAGTCGTGACGTATAGAGCTTACATGCGAGATAAGCTCTATGCGTCGAAAAGGCATGATCGTCACGTATAGAGCTTACTTATGGATGATGATGCGCTATGTGAAATTATGCCTAGGTAATACGGTATGAACGATCTCATTGAAAGGAATCAGGAAGCATCACCATGTCCGCCCGTCTGTATGTACAGAGCTCTTTTCAGGCATGTTTCCTGTGGAACTCTACATGAAACTTCGCTGTCACAAGTATATGCAAATATTAAAGGCCCACAAGAACGTGGGACTAGGCACGCGATTACCCAGCACCACTGCCAACCCAGCGTTTGCTACATACAAGATGACTAAAGAAATTACGGTTACATCGGACTGATAAATATTGTCTAAAGTGGTCTAGTCTTTAACACACTGGACTTTTATTCAAGGGGACATGTCTTCGATCCACAGCGAAGATAACTGTCAGTTCGGTCAGTAAAAATATATAGATATAGTTGTGCCAGTGTATGATCATAGTGACATAGCGATGTCTTCATAAATACAGGGTCTTAGTGAGTTTTCTGTCCTTAAAGGACTGGCGGATATGAGTTCAAACCCATGAAATTCATTAGCCATACATGCTGTGCCAACCCTTACGGTACACGTACCTCCAAGATCATGACTAAAGAATAATATGTTAGCGATGGTGGTAATAATTATATAAGGCGTGAAGCTAGAAGACAATTAACATTACGCTGAATCGGTACCTTTATGCATCCACATTCGGGAGAAGTTACATTGACATGGAATGAGTACTATAGTATCTTTAGATCTTTTTGGGACACTTAGATTTGCTCTTTTTGGTCGGTCCGTCCGTCCGTCCGCCCACACGGACATCAGTATGTCCAGAAAGTTTGCTTATATTCCACCTAAAGTCATGCAACATTACAGGAATATACATCAGCATGTAAATTTGTGCACCCGGCTTATTTCGTCCGGCTCTGCCTAGGAAAAGCAGAGTTATGGCCCTTGTTTATTCCACCTTAGGTATGAAACATTACAAAAATATTTTTTTTCAGCATGTTAAGTTGTGCAACTTGGGTTTTACGTCCCAGACCACTGAATGAAATCAGAGTTGCGTCTCTAATAATTTATTGAAAAAGAGCTATATTTATGCTCAGCAAAAACTATTCCATCTCCGGTCATGAAACATTACAGAAATATTTACCAGCATGTGAAGTTGCGCACATGGGGTATTACGTCCCAGACCACTAAATGACAGCGGAGTTAATCCCTTTGATTTATTTTAAATAACTATTATCAATTGGAACGCGACAAAATTGCGCAATTCTTTGCATGTCCGCACTCATTCAGAATATAAAACGCACAATATACTGACTAAAGGTTACTTACTATCACCATGGTTACAAAATATAAAATTTAAGATACTTTTTGTTTTTACTGCTTGAATCCCGTTTAGATCTCCTACCGGAGTCTGTAATATATCACAGGCGCTTCAGATTTGTTTTTAGTCGCAGCCAAAAGAATCTTGTTGGCACGTTTTACGAATTTATGTAAGTGATTCAGGGTGCCCTGTTTCTCATGCAGACAACCAGTCGGCGGACTGTATATAAACCGGAACCGGAAAAAAATCAAAAAATTGCCTCGGTATATGCAGACAACAAAGACGAATAACTATATACGGACGTTACCGTCTTTGGATTTTCATCCCTTTATATGAATCAAGACACGGCCTAGAATGGGAATTTATCTTTTATATATTCAACACTCGTAAGAAAGTGAAATTTCAGTTAACATTTAGTTTCCTCATACCTGTTACTGCAAATAACATATTTTGCAAAATTTACGGTCAGCCGGTGTGACGGTGATGTCATTCGTCGCGTTCCCGCTCTGGCATTAGGATTTTTTTTTTGCATATATATATACAGTTTTAATTACGAAAAAGATATAAAAGAATCATGTTGACACGATTTAGGAATATCTGTGACTGATTCAGGGTACTGTGTTGTTCTTGCAGACAACAAGTCTCCGGATAGTAAATAAACTTAATCCGAAAAACAGAAAAACAAAGAAAAAAATGCCTTGGTATATGCAAACAAAAAATGAAGAATATCTATATCTGAACGTTACGGTCTCGGGGAATTTTATCTCATATCATCTAACCGACTATCTCTAGACTTGCTACAGTGCTTTGTTACACCTTAAAATGGTTGCAACGCATTTTGGTAGTCACTACCGATATACGGCCGAGTTTTGATAGTCACTACCAAAATGCGTTTCACGCAACGCAGTTTTGGTAGTTTACAAAAATATAGTACCAAAATACGTTGGATGTATACACACCAAACGCAAACGCAAAACGGTATTAATAATAATCTCACGATTTACAAAAAGAATATTTTGTGACGAATAGACAATATTATTTCAAAGAGAGTAGAAATATCCGTCCCGACGGCAACAGGTAGAAATATTTTCTTTGTAGCACTCTTTCTTATACTAGTAGTAGAACGCCGGAAATTAACGCCCGTAAGCAGAAGTGACGTCATGATGTTTTGCGTTACGCACAATAGCAAAATTCCACTTAAGTTTTAGCGTTTGTAGCGTAACTTTATGTTCTTATGGTAATCTAACGTATTTTGAATCGAGAAATATACTATCAGGAACGGAGAGAAGTACCTGCTTTTTTTTTCGTATTTTTACATAAACAATATATTATCAGTGCATGAACCACTGGTTGTCATTAACAGCACGAGAGTCATCTGGCATGCGGGGTGCCAGATGGGTTTTGCCGGCATGGGTAAAATCACCGGAAATGCCAGTCCGGTGTGCAAGAAAAATATATCTAAGACCCTTAAAACACACACAGAATTCACCATTTATGTTTATGCGGGATGTTCAAAAAAATAACAAACCTAGATGGAGGACCCACATGCCATTCTCACAGTTATACTTCGTTTAACAGAATTCAACATTTTCGTGCTTTAAAACTCTCGGTGGGTTATCCCTCCGATAACAATATATCGCATAGGAAGCGTCGTATGAGGCCCTTTCCAAACGCCCAGGGATCTACATTTTGGTTGTTTTTATACGAAAACTATATCTCGGCAGTGGAGTTCCAAACCCCCTCCCCCACCATTTTTATAGAAGACATGTCCTCCTTTTATCTCTCTCTCTTGTGCATTATGTAAAAATGAGCACAGCCCCTGACTTAAAAATTTAAAAAAAATACGTTTCAACCCATGATTCTTAACTAATCATATGTACCCCTGCATCGCATTTTGTCGCTAACAAAACTCGGCCAATTTGTTGAGCTTCATTTCTTATAAGTATTTAAGAACTCAAGACAGATTGTGAAGCCTCGATATTTGGAATACATTGGTTCTTTATTGGGCGTAAATAATATGTAATCTCCAAAAAAAGGTATTCCGAGTTATTTAGAGATAAAAAACAAAACAAAACAAACTGACCACACACTACAAACGTAGTTCTTTTGTGAACGAAATAAGTATTTTTCAGATTAAAATAACAACACATATTTATAAATAGAAGATTTTAGATTAGCAATATCTTTTTAGATTTAATTCAGTACACCATCTGCGTAAAAATATAAATATTATATTTTCATATGTGATAATGACAGCAAACCAGCATTAATGGGGATTTGTTTTAATCGCGATTGTGCTGTTGCACGACCTTGTCACAGTGCAGACTTGGCCACTACTACGATCAAAATAATTTGAACAAGAGTTTGGTGAAGGATGATACTCAATACAGCCTTTGTCAGTTGTTTTTTTTTTTTTTTGTAGTTTCGCAGTGTTTTAATTGTATGCTAAACACAAAAAGAGGTTATAGGAAATATGCATAATGAATATGATTAGAAAACCAATCTAGTACCAGCGCAGGAGCTATTACAGGAGCTATTTGATCATGTAGCGTCATGAGACAGAACGATTAATGAACACTTTTTTCACTTTATGATTTAGATTAAAGCCAGTGTTTGTTTTATTCACCTTTTTTTCCAGATTTTTGACATTAGAACGTAGAAGAGAGTGAATATTAAACTCTATTTTAGCCATTACCCTGCTGAATTTCTATAATGAACCTGTCCATCTTTCAGTTTGGACAGTACAATGAACTGTTAAACGGGGTGCTTACAAAAGGATACCGACTGAATGGCGGACAGTGCAGATCATGATCAGACTGCACGGATGTGCAAGTTGATCATGATTTACACTGGCCGCAAAGATAGACTCAATCGTGTCCAGCATTAATAGGGTTAGTATGACTAGTAACTCCAGATCACAGCAGTGTGGTTTAGATGTAATTTTGCAGTATTTAAATTAAGTGTGAAAAGATTTTTTTTTGTTGGATTTAACGTCGCACCGACACATGATAGGTCATATGGCGATTTTCCAGCTTTAATGGTGGAGGAAGACCCCAGGTGCCCCTCCGTGCATTATTTCATCACGAGCGGGCACCTGGGTAGAACCACCGACCTTCCGTAAGCCAGCTGGATGGCTTCCTCACACGAAGAATTCAACGCCCCGAGTGAGGCTCGAACCCACATCGATGAGAGGGGAAATGATTTGAAGTCAGCGACCTTAACCACTCGGCCACGGAAGCCCCGTGAAAAGAAATATCGCCTGTAGAAGACTCATGACCATTCTCTATTTCCCATTTGACATACTCTATTTAAGAAATAATATATCTCATTCAGTGATTTGTCGCTGAATAAATCATTGTTTGGAATTCAGATGCGAAGGAATTATATCATGAGGGCGCAGCAAATCACTGAATGAGATATATTATTTCGATTCTAACACGTTACCAAGGATTTTTAAGTACATCCTTGACGACATTCATTAAATATTTGCACGTCAATCGGTTTCTTTTCCAGCGCGCCGCTATGCCGTTTGACGCCATGACGTAATAATTGTGACGTCAGAACAGTTGTATAATAATTTACTGTTTTCTGCCTTCTTTGTTTAATAGGAAAATAGATCGGATCGTGTTAGAATTCCAATTTGATCCCAATTTTAACGACAGTATCGACGACTTCCATATCTATAAAGGTATTATTCAGTTTAGAATTTTCAGTTTCTTATCAAGTATTTTGGAAAATTATACACATGTCTCATTTTATATCAAATATTCCCACCAGAATTCATTCCGTCGGAAATATTTCCCATGGGAAATATGTCCTGTAGGAAATATTTCCCATGGGAATATTTTAAAAAGTCTTCCATCGGAAATATTTCCCATAGGAAATTATTCCCATAGGAATGTCCTCCCATGGCCAAAATATGGGAACGGTTTCCCATGGGAAAATCTGTAAAATGATAAAATGACAAATAACTTTTTCCAAAGTCATGTTATGATGTACCTAGTGTAGAATAAGTTTAAAAGATAATGATTTATCATTTTAAGAAACAAATATATTTCCCATGGGAAATTCCCATGGGAAATCCACTTTCCCATGGGAAATTTATCATATGTTCTTCCCATGGGAAAGTGTATTTCCCATGGGAAAAGACCGCATTCCTATGGGAAAATAGCATTTCCCATGGGAAAGTTAAGTTTTTAATGTTGACTGCTGCTTTGTTGGTGGTATAAAATCAAATTGAAAAGTATGGCGTGCATGAGAATTTGAAGTACTTTACTTTTGCGAAAGAATTTTTAAGATAGCATGTACAGAAGTACTTGCTGTTTTTGCCACATATTGGCGTGGCAAATTAAAATTGGCGGCCATTTGAAATGAAAAATAAAACACAATATAATCTTAATTAAACAATTACTATGCTTAAAGTAAAATATAACAAACACAATGCTAGGAAATGAAAGTGCTCATTCGTGATGGTGTGTAACTTGTACAGAAAATTACTCTGGCATAAAAATTCTGATATCGGCGTTTTCAGAGTATTTTAACCGGAGTGCTATTAACAACTGTTTATGTATGACCGGTCTATGACAAAACATACCGAGGCTCCGCTATTATGTAATTAAAAATGACAATGGAAAAATAACGCTTAAATATCCTGCAGCAGCAGAGTTCCTCGAGATACACTGGTACCCGAGCCTGATGAAGGATCACATGGAAATATGTGGATGTTATAACACAAAATATGCGCGATAATTTCTACATTTGAATACATTTTACTGTTGTCAAACTGATTGATTCTTTGATAAAAGTTGTGTGAATAAGTCGTAGGAATAAGGTGGCCTAATAATGCAGAAATTTAGATAATGTGCCATTAAAAAGTTTCTATTAGCATCGGTGCTCTTGATCAAAACATGCACTAAATGACACGCAAATGAGTAACTTTAATAACAGTTGCTTGACAAATATTAGAAACATCGTGGCTAGCAATAAACTCTAATCATATATAGTTGCTTAAAAATATAGTTCCTAAAAAATGTGTTATCAGTTCTGTCAGTAAGAATTACCTTTAGAAGGTCATATACTTCAAACCTATAAAATATTTTCACTTGAAGGGACATAAACAAGCGTGAGTCTTTAGCAATATAAACATTTAAGTAAACGAAGTATGATGAAATTGCTACAGCTTAATAAATCTATTACAAGAAATCCTTCATCCTTAAGAGATCATGCTTGAGTTTTGAGCAATATTTAGATAGAGTGGCATAGCAGATATATCTATAAAGTCAATGTATTTAATTACAGCATTTAATTCGGTTTATACATGATATAACTTAACACTGAATATTCATTTTTTCTATATGGTTGTTTAAATCTCGATACGTATGTTTAATATAGAAGAAAATGCAAAATGTCGTAGTTCATATGTTTTGCGAAAGTAAAGTCTTACATTAACTACTAAATAAACCAACAACTCTGTTGTGCAATCAGTGAGATGATTTTATTACGAGATCTGCATTCATTTAGCATAGATATATTCATCTCAATAAAACATGTATGAAGCATATCACGATCAAAACCAAGAAATAGTTCAATAGAACTGAAAACTTATAAACGAGGTTTTTGATATCCAAACCGGTCTTAACATGTAAAATGATACTTTTTTTGTGACAATTTAATAGTTGTTTGAGACGGTATCTATAGTGTAAGAATTACACCGGAAATTATTTTTATTCCAGACAATTACTGTTCGTAAGTCGTGAAATAATTTTCCTCCATATAAGCGTTTTAATCGTTATCTCCTTTATTGAAAAAGAAAACTATTATCAAAAGTGTTTCAGTTTAATAATGCTGTATAGAGTTGGCAATAGTTCGATCAAACGTTTCACTTACTGTGTAATCATTTAATTTAGTGGGCATGAAATTTCGTGGTTTTAGTCAAAACGGCAATTTCGTTGGGATATGAATTTTGTGGATTTCAACGTTTGAACATAAAATGAATAGGAATTTTACTTGTTCGTTAGGATTAAATTTCGTGGATTGACTCAACCACGAAATCCACGAAAATTAGTCCCCAACGAATATTAATGATTTCACAGTAGCTGAATTTATTTCTCAAATCAACATTCTTATATACATATAAACAATGATCTCGAATGAAAATATGCCTATGCAAAATAAAAGCAGTTTGGGATAAGTATAAATGTACACTATATTTGGTCTCAAACCTACTGAGCTAGCATTACAAGCGTAATCTAGATGAATACTGAACCATAATAAAAAAGCTTCTGTAACAAAATCAACATGTAGATCAGTATTAATATTTTAGGTAACAGAGCTTAATTCACATCAAACTGAAAGGTGTGTGACAATACTTATGTAATTTAATATGTTGTCAACACAGTTCGAAACATTTTTTTCTGATATAAATTCAGCGTCAAAAATGAAAAATTATCGTATAAATAGAATTAGGAAACATATGTTTATTACCTATATCTAACGATTGTGTGGCTGAAATACGACAATAAAACACTTTCAATGACTATACGACAAATCGTTGCGTTTTTTAAAAAAAAGCCTCATTTTTATGCCGATTTCAGTAAATATTGGACAAAAAAGAAACTGAACTTGACAGGATGTTTTGTAAATATGTATTGTTTTGCAGTATCCTGTGGAACATATATCAACTTAGTCTGGCTACCGACTAGATAATCATTTTTCTTTAGAAAAAAAAATCATCAGTCTTGGCTCTGATTATCTACCAGTGTTTTGAGAAGAAAAGGGACATAATTATACAAAGTTTGAATAGCCTCAGGAGTTATCTCCTGTGAACAAAACACAGGGTCTGGACACACACTAAAATCAACTAACAATTTCATATCAATAATATTCTCGAGGGTGCTAGAAATCTCTATCTCGGATATCATGACTAAGTGTATTGCTCATTCTCGTGTAGACGTTAACCTGTTATCTTTGAAGTAATTTATGAACTGAACTGCAACAGACTATTGCAGACAGGTCTTCATAATAAATCAGTGAAGGTCATTTATTGTATCCATCTTTGCACCGAACTATTCTTTTAGTAATTTGTCATGTTAGCAGCCTGTCTCAATAAAGGGAAATATAATGATTATTCCTGCATTTGAAAAGAAACTCTCATTGTGTAATCGTGTCCTTGAAATAAACATCTGTTTTTGTACGCCGTCAATACAGCTTTTCATCAGTTATGGATAACACCAAAAACTATGCTAGATGTATTTTCGGAACTTATAACTACCATATTGATACAACTCATGTACCCTATTGAAACCATTCCTATGAATCTGCGCTACTTCGGTTGGTAAATGATCTTCTAAGTGGTTTGAAAAAAAAGGAAGTGACGGCCGTTATTGCGACTGACTTAAGTGCGGCATTTGACACTGTCGGCCACGACATTCTTCCAGATGTCCTTAAAGCAAAATATGGCATCTGTGATACAGCTCTTCAATGGGTAGACTCCTATTTAAAGCCTCGTACTTGTAAGATTAATATCAACAATGTATATTCATCAGACCGCCATCTTGAATGCAGTGTGCCCCAGGGCAGTTGCCTTGGTCCTTGGCTGTATCTCACCTATGCTGGAACTCTTTTTAATGTCATTCCAAAATCCATATCAGTCTATGGTTTTGCTGATGATCATATTGCAAATAAAAGCTTTCGTCCTACATCTGTTTCCGTACAATCACAAGCGATCGGAGACCTTGAAAGGTGCGCAGATATAATCAATGACTGGATGAATAGAAACAAACTGAAAATGAACATTTCCAAAACTTAATTTATTATGTTTTGTAGAAGACCTCAATTAAACATATGTTTTACAAATTCCATTAACACTGCTAGTGATGATGTCAAACGTGAAAGCACAATTAGATATCTCGGTGCATTTCTTGACGAAACCTTGAACTTTAAAGATCATGTAAATCGGAAATGTCGTACAGCTATGTTAAATTACATACGAATTAAGAACATCCGAAAATACCTTACTAAAGCAGCCACTAAAATTTTAGTTTTGTCTCTAGTTATTTCACATCTAGATTATTGCAATGTCATACTGTATAGAGTAGCTAACTGTGAGGTGCGTAGGATGCAACGTATTCAAAACATGTGCGTAAAACTTGTCGTTAACAGGAGTAAATTTGATAGTTCTAAACAAGCATTGTACCATTTACATTGGTTGCCGGTGAAAGCATAAATTGAGTTCAAGATACTTTCTTCATGAATAGCTGTCACACAGGCAGAACAACTCTGTATTTAACAGAATTACTTACAGGGTATATTCCTAGTAGACAAGGTTTGAGATCGTCTGAAAATCCTGAATGTCGTTATGTTGTTCCATACAACAAGTGCAAATCATTCAATGATAGAAGTTTCTGTACTATTGATCCAAAACTTTGGAATGAACTGCCGTTAGAACTTCGCAAAAGTAAATCACTTGACAAATCAAAACATCTAAAGACACCGTATTTCAGAGATTTCGCGGCAATGCTTTTAATTTTTTGATAACTGTTTATCAGGCGAAAACAGCAGGTGATAGTTCTTAATTTTGTAAAAGCTTTTACATTTCAACATTTTTCAACAAGGTTTGTTTAATAAACGCACTTGTTGGTAAGGCTCTATGAGTAGGGTAGTGTGTAGTATTTCTTTCTTGAATAGTATATGATGGCACCATTAACTGGGGGGTTTGAATCTCCATGTGCAGCTCGTCTGGGCGTACCAGATGCTTTAAGCACTTGTAGTCGCAATAGGGGTTAAATGACCTCAAGGGGAGGGATGCGGTCATGACTGTTTGTTACACTTAGGCTGTTATTATCATTATTGTCATTATTAATATTGTTATAATAACTATTACTATTATTATGTACAACGCCATTGAATATATCATTGTATAACAAGAGCTGTCCATAAGACAGCCAAGCTCGACTATTCGAAATATTGTCCCAAAAGCAGGAAAATATTACCCAAAATGTTAAAATATCAAAAGCGTTTTAAGTTCAAAAGGGGACATAATTTTACCAAAATGCATATCAGAGTTATGGGACTAGTTTTATAACCGGAAGGCACATATAAAGTTTCAATTCAATATCTGCATTAGTTTTGGAGATAGTAACTTGCATGTAAAACTTTAGAAAGTCCAAAAGAGGGCATAATATGCCCCAAATACATATCAGAGTTATGGGATTTGATCCAGTGAGGTTAGTAACTGATCTAGAAAATTAAAAAATAAGTTTCAAATCTATATGCTTTTAAGTAATAGCTATATGTACTTGCACGCAAAACTTTAACAAGGATTTTCTATGTTCAAAAGGGGGCATAATTTGGCTAAAATGTAGGTCAGAGGTATGGGACTTGGCGCTATCAACTAGCTTTAAAACCCCAAAGAAGTTTCAATTCAATATTTGCATTAGTTTTGGGGATAGTAACTTGCATGTAAAACTTTAATCAGGATTTTCAAGTTCAAAATGGGACATAATTTGCCCAAAATACATGTCAGAGTTATGGGACTTGACCCAGTGAGGTTGGTAATTGATCCAGAAAAAGGAAAAAGAAGTTTCAAAGCTATATGCCTTTAAATAATAGCTGTACGTACTTGCATGCAAAACTTGAACCAAGGTGTGTCGCCGACGGCGACGCCGACGCCAGGGTGAGTAGAGTAGCTAGCTAGACTATTCTTCGAATAGTCGAGCTAAAAGTAGGCGTTTAATCAAATTATTCAGTTTCAGTTTTAACTCTGTGAGTGGGGCTGCTGAATATCGGTCACATCAGACATTATCTTAATACTATTGATGACACAAAGCCCTTTGTCGATAGGTAGCCAACTCACAGTGGCTATAACGCGTTGTTGAATGATATACCAAATACAGGCTGGTATAATTTTCAACATGGCCAGAACACAACAACTTGCATTAACATTAGCACATCCTATTTTTATCATGTTACATCCATGCTAGGATACACAAGAGATGCGTAACAAAAACATTTGCAGTCACATTATAAACAAATGCATGATAACAATTTGATAATAGTACTAAATAAATAATAAAGTGAAGTATATTTAGATTGTTGAACGGTCAATTTAGAGACTGGTACTTAAAATGGGACTTTAACTACGGTATAGAAATCCCGTGTCTTATACCACAATAACTGTCTTAACATTTAAATGTGTGAATTTTTTAGTCACAAAATACGACTTATGACTATTATTGTTCTGGAATGAAAACAGCTTTACTCTAGACACTTTTTTAAGTAACTATTAAATGCTTGTAGAAGTTACATAAAGTCTTAGAAAATTTTAAGATACATATTAGTGTCAGCATAAATTTCTTTGTAATCCGAAAGGCTCTATATTTTACGCTTTTATTTAATTATGCAAAACAACTATTCATCATACATTTTCTGCCGACAGTCGTTCATTTAATTAGCTTTTATCTGGAACACATTTTTAGAGTACTAGCACATCAGAGTTGACGCATTCGCTAAATAAACGTTTTAGTGATAACTGTATCAAAATTCCTATCACGATAAATTTCTCATATGTACCGACTTGAATCAGTTACGGGGATGACCTAAGAAACAAGTGTTTCCATGATAATACAGTTATGTAAGGCAATGATAATCACCATTTTAGGCAAAAATGTAAACTTGCGCAACAAACACTCTTTATACATAGCGTAATATAATTGTAAAACGTAATAGATTCAAAATGTCCATACTTTGCATATTATTCACTAACATTAATTGTATATTTAGAAACATAAAACAATGGGCTATATAGAAATCAATTACATAATAAAGCATACAGCTTCGTTTTGTCAACCGTTTTGATAGATTAAAAAATCATTTATCTCTTCGATTTAACTAAAGATTGAGCAATGGGTAATCTCACTGGTATATGAAGCACTGTTTCTCGCATAATATTTTTTCTCTCTGTTACCTTTATAATTGCTAATTCTGAAGACATTTATGTATTTCACAAGAAATTTTATAATGCGTTTTCTATACTTAGGTACAATGAATGTCAACAACACTTTCCTTTTCATTAACGTCTTTGTCCGGTTCTCCCAAAATGCCATGATTGACTACGACATTCCGTGTAGACTGGTTAAACTAGATAAAGTATTTAGTTTTGGTTTAAACTCAATAATCATAGGATTTGAACAGACTCAATCAAACCGAGTTTGCTATCATGTTGCTTGGTTGCGTTCTATGCTTCCAAAGGATCTTTTTGCAGATCTTATTAATATGTTTATCTACAGTTACTGTCGTTGTGTGTGTAATTGCAGACGTCAGTAAAAGTAAAATGTCAAAAATATTGTCTAAGAATGAACACGAGTGACTTTGCTTCAACCCTGTATTTCAAGAAATAGGACTGGTATTCTCATGGGTGAAAATCATCATTTACCCGATATTGGTACGGATTCATTGAGTATGTTTACAAATTACCTCAATAGTTTCGAATATTCGAATAGTTCTGATTTTTCTCTACAGAGCCACCAACAAGTAGTTTTATCTCTAATAGAATGAAAACATCAGTAAGATGTTTTCTGCTTTATGTTACAATTGTCTGTCTGAAATACGAAACATTAGATGTTTCTTGTTTTCAAGCTGAAGACTTTAAGAGCACTCATTACAATTTGATTATGCCTCGCATCTTTTGTTAATAGTAAATCTGCCAATTTCGGCAACAAAGCAAATGGTCTTAAGACGTCGTTAGCGGTGAATATAAATTCTTCACATCAGCTTGTTTTACATATTTTAACTGAACAATTCATAAAAAAAATATTCTCAGGGGCTAGAAATCTTACTTTCAGGTATAACGACATAGTGCATTTGTCTGACTCCTGTTAATTTTGAGGTAGTTCATGAATGCATTTTAACAGACTACTGCAGACAGATATTTGTATTAAATCAATGAAAATAATCAACTGTACCCATTTAGCCCAGAGTTATTCTGTTTAGAAATTTTATATCTCGATTGTATAACTAAAGTTTTTACGAGGATATTGCCGTGTCTTTGAGCAACAATGTCTTTAAAATAAACATCTGTTGTGAAATGTACAGGTTTGTTTACCATCCATGTAATTCTCCATCAGTTATAATCGATAAAAATGACAAAAAAACAGCAAGTTATCGGACTGGATATGCATACCTGCGCAATATATGGGTCACATAAGACGGTATCTAACCAGTGATGCCATTTACTCCCATGTCATTTGCCTTGTTCCTCGTATTAATATATTCTGTACAAAATGCTGGCCAACACTTATAAGGTTCTACACGATCATTCTCAAGCGTGTGTAAGTGGCATGCTAAAAGCCTACATGCTGATAAGGAACCTTAGACCACATGCCTCCAATCGGAACTTTGAGTACACTGTACCCAGGCTATAGCAATGTCGATACAATGGCTGTTTTGAAAAGTCTGTTAAACAGTTACTTCATTTTTTTACAACACTTCGCGAACTGAACCAGACATATATTCTTATGTAAGATTGAAACAGTATTCTGATATGATATGTCTGAATCTTTTTATCTTGTTTGTTTCATGTTATGTTTCCTGATATCCGTGCTTAAATAAATAGCAGCTTTTTAATTTTCTTATCGTTTGCACATTTTAGGTGTATTTTGTAAAGCCTGTTGGAAATGTGGCATACCTTATGAAAGTGATATTATTTGTAGTGACATCAATAATGATTATATAAGGATGGAGATGGATAAAGGTCATGTAGTAGGTATGATTCTGTTAGATCGCAAAAAGGCTTTCGACACAGTAGACTATTCCATTTCTCTTATGAAATAGAGAAAGGTGGAAACTTCACAGGTCGCTCAACACGACAGAAACGAAAATGTTGCAGGCTCGGTTTGATTGAGCCTGTTCGTGGACGGTAGTGGAAATGCATGCTACCGTCCACGCCCTCTATGAAGCTTCGTTTAGCAGGACTTGGTGATATTTTAAGATGGTTTCAGTCATATCATTCAGGTAGACAACAGCTGGTGGATGTCTCTGGTACTCATTCTGCTACTGCTCCCATTACATGTGGAGTTCCACAGGGTCCATACTAGGCTCTCTTTTATTTCTAATTTACGTCAACGATATGTCAGCTGTGGTTAAAAACAAGCTTTTGTTATATGCAGATGATTCTGGCATACTTGTTTCAGGTAAATGTAAGTCATCTGTAGAAAAATTTTCGAAAGATGACCAGCATCTTGTCAGTCAATGGTTGGTAGATAATAAGTTGTCACTTCATTTAGGTAAAACTGAGTCAATCTTATTTGGATCTAAACATAGAATAAGGTCAAATCCAACTCTTGATATTACATGTAATGGTACAACTATTGAACCAACTTCTACTGTCAAATATCTTTGCATCCCTTGATCAGACCCTTTCTTTCGATTCAATGGCTCGCTCCGTATTAAAAAAGGCTAACGCAGTTAAAATATCTATATCGGAAGAAACGTTATCTTACTCAACCCACCAAGAAACTTCTTGTCATGGCCCTAATCCAATGTCATTTTGATTACGCCTGTTCTATATGGTACCATAATCTGACTCAGTTACTTAAATCTAAGCTCCAAAACACACAGAATAAGTTAATGAGGTTTGTTCTGGACCTTGATGCTAGGTCGCACATTGGCCCAGAGCACTTTAAATCTCTCAACTGGTTACCAGTCAACAAACGTGTAGACCAGATTATCCTGTGTCATGTTTTTAAGATAAAAAATGGCTTAGCCCCGGACTACATGGGAGACAATTTTATCCCACAGGATATTGTTCATTCATATAGGACAAGGTTAAGTCACAAAGGTGCTTTTGCTGTTCCAAAGGTCAAAGGTTTTGGGTCAGAGTCCATTTTCTTTTCCGGTATTTCCCTATGGAATAAGTTGCCTGCTAGTATAGCACAGACTGAGAAATAACCCGTTTTTAAAACATTAGTAAATAATTATTTACTAGACAGTTTAGCATAATTACTTTAATGTGTTTTAATAACTATTTAATGTGTTTTAATAACTATTCATATGGCTTTCGATGTATGAACATTTTAACTTAAGCTCGCATTTTACTTTTTGATATAGTTGTGCAATTTCCATCTAGTCACATAATTCTTTAATTGATATAGTTGTGCAATTTCCATCTAGTAACATATTTCAATTTCCCATCTAGTCACATAATTCTGTAAACTCTGTTATGCCTCTCTATGTCATGCCACCAACACAAAGGACCACAATGGAAATAAGAGTTTTCTCTTTTTTGTGTAATCCTTGGTGACGGTGTGCCTGTCATGGCTATTTATAATTTCATGTATGCATTATGTTATTATGTTGTATTTACTATACATGTTGTTTTTAATTGTCCATGTATGTGCACTCCTTACCGAAATAAATCTATCTATCTATCTATCTATCTAATGATAACAACAATACTGTGTGAAATAAATATTAGTTGGTGGGGCTTGTATTAAAGAACAACTTGAATTATACCAGTGAGATAACGCAAATTCCTGTACAAAGAACATGTTTGTTTTGAGGACTAAAACAAGACTATACACATTTTACACTTTGTCTATCGTTCTGTAATGAAATACTTAAAAGAAGAAGCTAGAACTGTTTGGATACAATACAGCTTATATACTCAGTTCCAAAAGAAAGTGTGCACTTTTTAAGTTTAAATATTTCAAAACATTCCCCGACTTTTTTTGTTTCAATTTTTCATACACTAACTCCCAGGTATAACTCAAAATCTAAAATGCACACCAATTTGTTTACGAACTGATTTAAATTTTGGTACCAAACATTATATTATAAGTTTTCATGAATATAACCGAGAAAAAATAACAGAAAACTAAGTTCACACTTACTTTTGGAACTGAGTGTAAACACTGTGATGTGTCATATGAATTTTATTCAAAAATGTAATTTAATATCTTTAAGAAAAGTAATAGTCTATAGTGTATTTTTTGAAATTGCTATAAGAATCTTTCACTGGTTGAAGGGGCAGATGGACATATCTGGCTCGGGGGTAACTGTTTAGGCGGTAAAGAGACTCTGCCGAGTTACCGCGTAACAGTAACCCAAGAGTCAGATATTTCCATCTGCACCTTCAACCAGTGATAGATTCTTTTATTGCATGCCGTATTCTTCAACTGATAGAAGAAATAAAAAAAGAATGATTTTCTTTTCAGCACTATTTTATTATAGTAGCGTATGAATTTACACATTCATTCATAAATTTCTGCACGTGAGTCATTTACACCCCTGGATGTAAGATGAGTTTTTCCAGCACTGGATAAAACACGGGAGAATCCTGTCTGGCATGCAGCAAACGTTTCGTATAACCAGATTTTTCAACTGGATTCTAAATTTTCACAAATTTAAAGACAGATGAAGTCTTTGAAATCAGTATAAATAACTGAAAACACATGTATCTGATATGGAAATCATTTTTATGTCTTGTTCAATCGCATTGCATTATAAAGTTTCTAACAGGTAAGAAGGATAAAAAAGAGAATAATCAGTTCTTATGTTTTGCAAGATTATTATTTACTTAATACGACGGTGATGCTGGTTTCCATACCAGTAGCTAATTATATTGTCAGGTAATAGTATTTACACTTCGTTAAACTAACTTGAAAATGCAGTTATAAACATCTAGTTTAGTAACGTTAAATATCCTTCATTACAATTTTTATTGAATACGTTACATTTGTAATGTGTTAATCAGTTATCACCTTCCTACAGATGGTTACTAACGTAGACATTGTTTGAGTATTAATTAGCACATCAAAGAGGGACCAACAGCTTTGCTTAATGTGTATTTAATAACATCTGATTCAGTTATAACTGTAATGCCTTTCGTGTCTCATATACTTTCTGACATCAAGCAGATTTATCAGCAACTTACAAATAGATAACGATTTTATAAAATAAAGACATTTTAGGTGTTCATTTAAGGCTAAACTGATCACTAAATAAGCAAACAATAGTATAGACACACTGAGTATTGTAATACAGTAATGTATAATAGATGTAAAATATCTGATAAATATCACTGCGTTTTGAAATGTATGTTCCATTCAAAATACTGAAGAAAGACGTTTGATATTGTTTCCGCAAAATGGTAAATATCAAATATAAATTCACTTCAACTTGTTTAAACAGTATACCGAAAGAGGTCACGACTTCAAGTTGTCAACCGTCTCTGTTAAAAAGGATGAATTTCTGAACGTCTTGGTTTAAACTGGACAATTTTATCAATAAGCATATTCTTATAATAATCAGGAGACTATGTCATAATTGACCTTCTACAGTAACTTTAATTTTCGTATTGCAGTTCACGTGATTATACATAGTGTTTTACTATACTTAGTTACAATAAATGTCAAGTAGCTTACGCATTTCATGGGAATATGCATGATGTTTTACTGTACTTAATTACAAGGAATGTCAAGCAGGTTATGCACTAAACAGGATTATGCATTGTTTTTATTTTACTACAGTGACATACAATGAATGTCAACAAAAGCTTTTGTGATATGCCAGTTCTGTAGATCGATTCTTGTTTTTTCCACAACGTGATTTACTGAGGGAAATCCCTTAATGTGTTTTATAATGTGATACACTTTAACTAGCTTAATTAAATGAAATATCACAAGTGTTTTGTGTGATGGATGTATAGGAGATCGTAGAGAATGTATGAGTGTATATGTTATGACTTTTTTGTGTAAAATGCAGTGAAGGTAAGAAGATAATACAAAAGACATTATAATTTCAATTGAAAGCCATCTAGGAACATGAGCAAAACAGCTTCCTATCTTATTGCTGTGTGTGTCTTGGTTTGAACTTAATAGTTGGAGAAACAAGTTTCCTCATGGGGCTAATTCACTCTGTCTGTGACATTATTGACTATTAGTCTTTTACTGCCTATGCACTAGCAGTTTGTCCGTTAGGTCTGTAGAATCTTATGGGTTCTTAAATCTAATTAGTTCATGTATTACTAACTAGGTACAACGAAAGTCAACAGGTATCAGTGTGATTTTGATAATAGAGTGCAATTCAATGAAAAGCGGCGTATGGTCCCCAGATAAAATAATGGCTGTGTCCTAAACGAGAAAACAATGGGCAGAACTAAACAAACTAGAATTTAAAGAGGGGATCTGTGGTTATGGAGCCTGCATATCACAGAAACTGCCAAAAGACAAAATTTAAAAGCAAGCACCATATCTAAGGGGTGATGAAACAATAGCCAACGCTTTTAAAGCGGGAGTATTTGAATCACCCAGGTCGAAATATTCAAGATGAAAAATTAAACAGCACACGAACACAACATAGATGTCGTGCTGAACGATCTGAAGAGATCGAAATGTAACAGCTCTGATTAAAGGTACGGGGAGAGTTTTATACGTGTACAAGTCCTGTCTAATTTGGTAGTCAAATTTTTCTGCTTTACCTAATCAGATTGACATTCAAACGGATTTCTGCAAACTCTATCTCAGAAAATATTGAATATTTTTCATAAAAATATATCACTAATAAATTTTCCAGTTAGTCACAAAATAATTTGACAAATATTTATGTACTGACTTGTCCCATGCAGTTTGCCGTTATACAAGCAAATTAAACCCTTGTTTCTAGCGTGTACATATGTTTGGTGCCCATTCAATGTCTCTAATAATGTTCTTGTTTATCCGGTAGGTAGAGATATTGTGCACATTTCATCATCTCTCATGAACAGCCTCAGTAATAAGGAATCTGCTATTGTATACCATGCTTCCAAATTTCTTCTTATTATATTTGATTGTATATAAATATTTAGAACATCATTTCCAAGATTATACTTTTACGCTGCTATATCTGAGTGAGCATTATTGAGTTTCTTTTAACTTTTGGTACTTTTCTAAGAATATTACGTGGAATGAAAATGTTCTGAAAGTAAACATTTATAATTCAATTTCCTTGACTGCGTATTAATATTCAGAGCATCGTGGTTAATATAATATCTATATGCTTTTGAAATGCCTTGTCTAAAAGAGTGTATTTAAATTACAAAGAACATTGCTGTGCTTGAGATTGTTTTTTACGTATATGTTTGGTACAACGTCTACAGACGGCGAATGCAGATAAAATCAACATATAATACATTGTAAAACATATGTTGGTGCTTATTTTCGGAAATTACATGGGTTTTAGTTCAAAATGATATCTGAACTATCAAAGGAACAAAATAATAGCTATTCAACTGAATAACATTTTAGCAGTCATTTATTGAGTTTTGTTGCTGTTTTTGTTGAGTTCAATGTCACAGTGACACACTTACTGGTCAAATGGCAACTTACCAGCTTCTGATGTTTTCATCACAGGCGGGCACCTAGGTAAAACCACCGACGTTCCGTTAACCAGCTGGATGACTTCCCATACTAAGTATGTAGACTTATGCGCCCCAAGAAAGGTCCGAAGCCACATAGGTGAGGAGCAAGTGTTTCAAAGTCAGCACCCTTTTTAATGACTTATCTAAGGTACTACGATATAAATGTTTGATTTTACGAAACAATTTATAGCAAGATGGTTTATTTGTAAGCGGCAACTTACTTTTATGTGTTAACAATTATTTAAACTGAATGATTCAAGAAACAACTATTGTCTTTGGTGTAGAGATCTCTTTCTCAGATATCATAATTTGGTGCGTTGCTCGTTTTACTGTAGCTGTCAACCTGTTACTTTTAAAGTACACTGTATAGTTTATGCATTTTAACAGACTACTGTAAACAGGTTTTTTTATAAAATCAACGAAGGTCAGTTTATGCATTCATTTAGCCCCATATCATTTTTTTAATGTATTGGTCACATTTGCAGAGGATAATCCGAAAAAGAAATAGTATTCCCATTGTTTACTACGATATTATATATGAGTCATAGTACATTTTAAAATAACCATCTGTTTGTGCAACTACCCAAACCGGTTAATGGAAACAAAATTGGACAGGGAAACAAAATTGGACAGGGAAACAGCGGCTTATATTCAATTTCGGACCTAAAATGACGTATTGAAATTCTGTCTGTGATAAAGTGGGATTTTTGAAAACTGCAGTAACAAAGTGGTACACAATTATCTTTTCAGGCTGTAACGGACGAGAGATAAAAGTGACACTTGCCTCACTGTCTACAGATTTGTAGAAATTACAGAAACATGTGTCTGACGATACAAAAGTTTAAATGTTACATTTCACATTAAATGATGATATAAAATCTATAGGTCTAGACGATATAACTAAAATGGAACGAAAACAAAGACTTCTAAATATATTTCTTGGATTAAAGAAAAAGCAAGTAACACTCTTTTTCAAAATGGTTGCAATCTTTAAAGAAAAACAAAAGTTGCATAAAAGTGATTTTAGTTATCTAAAAGGCATTTGTTATGTTCACTATCACTGCTAGTTCAAGATGATCTCAGATGAAAGTGTCTGTATAAAGTTATTAATAAATCTTGGTCCGATCATAAGATACATTTACATTAACATCCTTTGATAGCTTGCACTTCCATTACCATCCATGAACATGCTCAATCAAACCGAGCCTGCAACATTTTCATTTTTGTCGTGTCCGGCGACCTGTGGCTTTCCACTATTTCCTATTTTACAGTTTGTCAAAAATAGCCACCAGAGAGAGTGGTCACTTTGGCATATATACGTAGTGCAGGTTTTTTTTTCTATTTTCTACCTCTGACGGGTATTTATTTATGACAACAACAACATATTTAATCTTTCAACAAATCTCAAAATAAGGATACCGTTATTCGTATGTATACATTTACGTGGCCTTTTCTTTATATTACTAATGTTCTTTTCTCGGGATTGAGAGGGTAGAGGAGGTGATGCGTTAGATGTATAAAATGCATAAAAAGATGACAGTCAAAGAAACCAAAGAAATTGTCTAGGCATATTACCAAAGAAATTGTCTAGGCATATAACTGGTTAAGTGATAAATATTTTACTTGTTACTTATTATGCCATTGGACATTTTTTCACTCCACTTTGTAATAAATGCTTCTTAAAAGCACCAATGCTAATATGTTTTAAACTTCATATTTGGCAGCCGTCTTCGAAGGCAATGAAAATTCGCTTAATTAGTCCAGTCAAATTTCCTTGCCTAGTAAGTGTAATTAAAATCAAATTTGAGGATTATGTATTCCAAAAGGAACAAGTATAAATTTATCATTCAGACGCTCCTCTAAGTCCAGTAAACCATTTTGGACCTTTTGATTTTTATAACTGATAGAAGTTTTGTTGGCAGCTGGAGTGTTGTTTAAATATAGCTAATTCGTCTGTAATTTGCGTATTGCAATAACGTTTATAATTTCCACAGATGCAAGCTGTGACAATTGAAGAAATCATTATAAATTGTAATACATTAAGTAGGGATTGACAGAAGAAAGTAGCAATTATATCATTAACTACAATTTTAAACATAGGTTCAAACAATTTTATTTGAACGGAATCTAAGTTATAATTAAAGCCAGCTATTTTGAATACACGATTAAATAAAACCACATTGACACTCAGAATTACTGACAAATAACTGATTGAAATGCAAAAAACAACAATATAATCTTAATTAAACAATTACTATGCTTAAAGTAAAATGTAACACAAACAATGCCAGGAAATGAAAGCGCTCATATGAGATGGTTAAATCTTACAGTTGTGTAACTTGTACAGAAAATTACTCTGGCATAAAAATGCTGATATCGGCGTTTTCAAAGAGTATTTAAACCGGAGTGCTATTAACAACTGTTTATATATTATATTTCTGTGACAAAGCATACCGTGTTGTGCATAATTAAAAATTGACAATAGAAAATTAACACTTTAGTATCCTGCAGCAGCAGAATTCCTCGAGATACATTGGTACCCGAGCCTGTTCAACAATAACATGGAAGTCTGTGGGTGTTATAATACAAAATATGGTTGATAATTTCTACATTTGAATACATTTTACGTCAAACCGATTGATTCTTTGATAAAAGCTGTGTGATTAAGTCGTAGGAATAAGGTGGCCTAGTGATGCAAAATTTAGATAATGTGTCATAAATGTGTTTCTATTAGCATCGGTGCTTTTTATCAAAACATGCAATAAATGACACGCAAATCAGTAACTTTGATAACAGTTGCTTGATAAATATTTGAAACATCGTCGCTAGCACGAAGCTCTTATCATATACGGTTGCTTAAAAATGAGAGAAAATGCGTTATCTGTTCTGTCGGTATGAATTACCTTTAGAAGGTCAAATGCTTCAAACCTGTATATTAAGATTTTTACTTGAAGGGACATAAACAAGCGTGTATTTTTAGCAACATAAACATTGAATTAAACGAAGTATGATCAAATTGCTACAACTTAATAAATTTATTACAAAATATTCTTCATCCTTACGAGGCCATGCTTTGAGTTTTGAGCAATATTTCAATAGAGTGGCATAGCAGATATATATATCTATAAAGTCAGCACAATTAATTACAGTATTTGATTCGGTTTATACATGATATAACTTAACACTGAATAATCTTTTCTTCTATACGTATGTTTAATATAGAAGAAATTGCAAAATGTCATAGTTCATATGTTTTACAAAAGTTTATTTATTTTATTTATTTATTTGGGTTTTACGGCGCACCAACACAGAATATTAGGTTATATGGCTCAAACAGGACTACAAATTTTGATTTCACATCTCATTTACATCGAAATAAAAACACGAGGTATATAATCAAAATTTGTATACCTGCTGGAATCACAGAGTTACAGCAAAACCAAGTGTTAAGACCCTATTAGTCGTAAAGTCTTACATTAACTACTAAATAAACCAACAACTCTGTTGTGCAATCAGCGAGATGATTTTATTACGAGATCTGCATTCATTTAGCATAGATATATTCATCTCAATGAAATGTGTATGAAGCATATTACGATCAAAACTATCATATACGTCCTAAGAAATAGTTCTTGAAAAGAACTGAAAACTTAAAAACGAGGTTTTTGAAATCCAACCGACGCCATTTTCCCAGCCTTAACATGTAAAATGACACTTTACTGTGACAATTTAATAGTCGTTTGAGACGGTATCTATAGTGTAAGAAATACACCGAAAATTATGCTTATTCGAGACAAATACTGTTCGTAAGTCGTGAAATAATTTTCTTCCATATTAGCGTTTTAATCGTTATTTCCTTTTTAACTGAGAGAGAGAAATATTCAGAATAATAATGATATATACAGTTGGCAACAGTTCGATCAAACATTTGTCTTAGCTGAATATATTTCTCAAATCAACGTTTTATATACATGTATAACAATGATCTAGTATTCCATATAAAATATGTTGAAACAAGGATCAAGATATAATAATTGTACGTTGTCTTTGACTTCCTGACCTAACATTACAAGCGTAATCTAGATGAATACTGGACCATAACAAAAAGCTTCTGTAACAAAAGCAACATGAATGTAGAACAGTTTTAATTTTTTGGTCAACAGAGCTTGATTCACATCAAACTGAAACGTATGTAACAGAATATATATAATTTAATAATATGTTTTCAACATAGTTTGAAACAGATTTTTTCTGATATAAATTCAGTGTCAAAAAGGAAAAGTTCTCGTTCTATCAGAATTAGTAAACATAGGTTTATTACTTCGTCTAACGAGTGTGTGGCTGCAATACGACAATGAAAAAAACACTTTCAATGACTATACGACAAATCGTTGCGTCTTAAAATAAGCCTCATTTTCTTTCTGCTAATTACAGTAAATATTGGACCAAAAAGAAACTGCACTTGACAAACTTGAAAATATATCGTTTTGCATTATCCTGTGAAACATAAAATAAATTATATCAGCTAAAAATTTCATGAAAATAATATTTTCGAGGGTGCTAGAAATCTCTATCTCGGATATCATGACTAAGTGTATTGCTCATTCTCGTGTAGACGTTAACCTGTTATCTTTGAAGTAATTTATGAACTGCAACAGACTATTGCAGACAGGTCTTCATAATAAATCAGTGAAGGTCATTTATTGTATCCATCTTTGCACCGAACTGTTCTTTTAGTGATTTGTCATGTTAGCAGCCTGTCTCAATAAAGGGAAATATAATGATTATTCCTGCATTTGAAAGGAAACTGTCATTGTGTAATCGTGTTCTTGAAATGTTTGCGCTATTTACAGTTTTTTACGCCGTCAATACAGCTTTTCATCAGTTACGGGTAACATCAACAAACTATGTTAGATATCTTTTCGGAACTTCTTACGTCTACAATATTGATACAACTCTGTGTGTTGGGCTGCAGACTATCGGTCACATCAGACGATATCTTACTATTGATGTAACAAAATCCTTTGTCAACTGCCTAGTCAATTCACAATGACACAACTATAACGCATTGTTGAATGATATACCAAATACAGGCTGGTATCATTTTCAACATGTCCAGAACACAACAGCTTGCATTAAGATAAGCACATCCCATCAAAGCATGTCACATCCATGTTAAGGTACACATGAAATGCATAACAAAACATTTGCAGTCACATTTTAAACAAAGGCATTATGAGCTTTTAATAATGATAATAAATATATAATAAAGTGAAGTATATTCAGATTGTTGAACGGTCAATTTAGCGACTAGTACTTAAAATGGGACTTGAACTACAGTATAGAAATTTCGTGTCTGATACCACAATAACTGTCCCGACACTTAAAGGCACTCGCTACAGTTTTTCCGGACGGGTCGATATTTACCCCAACACCGTGCCATTTTGGTTTCGATGTAGCTCACTGCAGACTTGGTGCGGTCTTCTGCGCATGCCCGGAAGTGATTATCTAATGTCGCGTACGGCAAATTATTGTATGTTCGCATGCATTTAATGTACAAAATGTATAATATACTGACTAAAGGTTAGGGTAAGTATCACCATGGTTACAAAATATATACATTTAAAGTACTTTTAGTTCAAATTGCTTCAATCCGACATATACTGGAGTCTGTTATTTATACATGTACCAGGGCTCAAACTCTGCATTGAGTCACAGCTGTTTCTAATCCCGTACCGTTCCCGTACCGTACATTCGTAAACTACAGGTTTTGTTAAAAAAAGGCGGAAACTTTCATCGTTCTATGCCATCAAAATGCTTCAGAAACACCTTAAAATCCGCTTATTAAGAAATCTGCCGTTTGATAATTTTATATATATTTCTATGTCATTTGCTCAAACACTGAAAGAGTATTTCGTACCAACATGCGTTGTATAAATGCCCGCCACACCCCACCTCGTTGTAATTTGATTTAAGCGAAATCTAATATGGTGACCTATCAATTTTCTTTTTGTTTTAGATTAGGTAGACATAACCAAAGGTATGTGCAGAGTTTGATTAAATTCTATTATGTGAAACTCGATAAAATAGCAGAAGTACCAACTTAAAACTGACAAAAATATGCAAAAATAGCCTTTGGGTCTGCTGAACAAGTATTCCTTTCTTTACAAAATCATGTTCTTTTGATTTCTCTGAGCATGTTTCAAATAGATATATTGTTTTCCGTTATAAAAATGCTTAGGTAATCAAATTTATGCTGATTATTGTACTTTACTGAAAGATATTTTAGGATTACAGGAATTTTGAATTTTTTTTAAAATAGCACCATATCTAGGGGCAAATTAAATTGAAACAAAGCTGGTGAACTAGTATTTTTATTTCATTTTTCAATACATCTTAACATGATATATTAATACAAAACATTTCATCAAAATCTATTATTGAGAAAAAAAATACGAAACTGTAGCGAGCGTCCTTAAATGTGTAATTTTTTAGTCACAAAATACGACTTATGACTATTATTGTACTGGAATGAAAACAGATTTACTCTAGACACTTTCTTAGATAACTATTAAGTGGTTGTAGAAGTTATATAAAGTCTTTAGACATTTTAAGATACATTTAGTGTCAGCATAAATTTCTTTGTAATCCGAAAGGCTCTATATTTTACGCTTTTATTTAATTATGCTAAACACTATTCATCATACATTTTCTGCCGACAGTCGTTCATTTAATTAGCTTATATCTGGAACACATGTTTAGAGTACTAGCACATCAGAGTTGACGCATTCGCTAAATATATGATTTAGTGCTAACTGTATCACTATTCCTGTCACGATAAATTTCTCATGTGTACCGACTATAATTAGCTGCGGAGGTGACGTAAGAAACAAGTGTTTCCATGAACATTCCGTTACGTAAGGCAATGATAATCACCATTTTAGGCAAAATATAAACTTGCGCAACAAACACAGTTTATACATTATGATAGCGTAGTATAATTGTAAAACGTAATAGATTCAAAATGTCCATAATTTGAAACAATTATGTGTCAGATAAAAATAAATTTACTAATAGAGCATACAGCTTCGTTTTGTCAACCGTTTTTGATATATTAAATAAATTCATTTATCTCTTTAATTTAACAGAAGACTGAGCAATCGGTAATCTTACTGGTATGTGATGCACTATTATTCAGACATAATTTATATTTTTGTCTGTTACCTTTATATTTGCCAATTCTGAAGACATTTATGTACTTCACAAGACTTTTTATCATGCGTTTCTATACTTAGGTACAATGAATGTCAACTTAAGCTTTCCGTTTCGTAAACGTCTTTGTCCGGAGTATTATTGTTTTTTTTTTTCCAAAATGCCATGATGTACTGCGAAAGTCCGCATAGACTAGTTAAACTACTAGTAGATAAAAGTATTTAGTTTTGCTTTAAACTCAATGATCCTAGGATTTGACCAGACTCAATCAACCGAGTCTGCTATCATGTTACTTGGCTGTGTTCAATGCTTCCAAAGGGTCTTTTCACAGATTTTATTGAACTATAATGATGTCGTTGTGTGTGTAATTGTAAAAGTAAATTGTCAACACAAATGAGAATATCGTCTAAGAATTCATTTCTTCAGCCATTATCGGAGGGAGATATTACTCTGCAAAATATCTTCCTGTTTAATGAACACGAGTTACGTTGGTGCAACTCCGTATTTCAAGAAATATTACTGATATTCCCATGGGTGTTAATAAACTCTGTCTCAGATATCAGTGCTTGACTTTTGATTCTGTATGAATTTATCTGTTCTGTAGTAAATTGCTATAGTTGATGACATATTCGTTACCTAACTGCAGTGAGTTTTGCTTGGTTTAGAGTCACACCGCCAGTCAGTAATGTCATTTTATCATAATCAATTTGTCTGTGATTCTATACTCGTGAGTTGCATAACTTTGATGTAAACAATATAGCAAAAATACAAGCTGTGACAATTCAAGTAATCAGTATATTGGTATGCATTAAATGAGATTGGCATAAAAAGGGTACTTGTCTCTGGCAGGCAAAGGTAGTATTTTCCTTATTAATAAGCTTTCAACGTATTCAGATCAATTTTATTTGAATGACACCTAAGGTGTAATAAAAGCATGTTTACAGATTTTATTAACTACCACAACAACAATCTTTAAGTGCCGTGTGGCGGCTGTAAAATGTCTCCCCGTACTTGGATTCAGTGTTGTTATATTTTCTGGTCCTTTGAGATCATGGAATCCATTCAACATATGTGTAATAGAGTTCCGCTAAAGCCGGTGCTAGGGGCGTGAGAGGTTTTGCGCATTCCATTACCTCTCATGAACAGACTCAGTCTGCTATTACTCTTCTTGGTTGCATTCTTTGCTTCCAACGGATCTTTTTACATATTTTATTCTTGTGTAATACGGGAGTATAATTATACTAGAACAAGAGCCATGTCAGACATGGCTAATCCCCCACCGGGCAGCTGTATTTGCAAATGGAATGTTAATTTTGTGGTTGTTTAGTAATCATTGTAAGTCTTTTGTTTTTTAAAGTCCACAAAAAAACTCCTTACTAGGCAGAGATACCTTATATATAATAAAATTAATAAAATACACCTAAAACTGGAGAGTAACATCTATGCTGTACCACAGAAAAGTGGTCTTGTTTTTTCCCTAGGGTCAATTATAAAAATGTTACAATATAAGTTATTTATAGTAACAACTAAGGGAAGTTAATCTTTAAAAAAAAAAAAAAAAAAAAAAAAAAAATTGCAAGTCCACACAAAAATCTTTATCAGGAAGAGACTGGTCAAAATACACCTCAAAATTGGATTTAGCATGTTTGTTGTACTACAGAAAAGTGGTCTCGATTTTTCCCTACGACTAGTAATGAAAAAGTTACAATAAAAGCTATTTAAAGTAACAACAAAGGGAAGTAATTCTAAGAAGGGAACTGCGCATGACACTTCGTCTCATGATGGTGTATAATTGTGCCAAGTTACATCAAAATTCCTCTATGCATGAAGAAGAAATGCTTCGGACAAAGTCATTCTTGTATCTGACCTTTGGGCCTCTAAGTGTGACCTTGACCTTAGGCCTAGTGACCTGGATCTTGCGCATGACACTCCGTCTCGTGGTGGTACATTTGTGCCAAGTTATATCAAAATCCCTCAATGCATGAAGAAGAAATGCTCCGGACAAGGTTTTTATTCTTGTATCCTTTGACCTCTAAGTGTGACCTTGACCTTAGACCTAGGGACCTGGTTCCTGCGTATGACACTCCGCCTCGTGGTGGTAAACATTTGTGCCAAGATATATCAAAATCCCTCCATGCATGAAGAAGATATGCTCCGGACAAATTTTTTTAAGAAAATATGATAAAGGGAATAACTAAAAAAATAGGCAAGGTAGAGTTATTGTTCTTGCACTCTGCACTTCCTCCAATGTGTTCTATCAGTGTATGAAGTTTGAAGAAAATCCCTCCAGTACTTTTGGGGTTATGCTCCGGACAAAATGTTTTAAGAAAATATGATAAAGGGAAATAACTCAAAAAATAGGCAAGGTAGAGTTATTGTTCTTGCACACTGCACTTCCTCCCAATGTGTTCTATCAGTGTATGAAGTTTGAAGAAAATCCCTCAAGTACTTTGGAGTTATGCTCCGGACAAAATTTTTTAAGAAAATAAGATAAAGGGAATAACTCAAAAAATAGGCAAGGTAGAGTTATTGTTCTTGCACACTGCACTTCCTCCCAATGTGTTCTATCAGTGTATGAAGTTTGAAGAAAATCCCTCAAGTACTTTTGGAGTTATGGTCCGGACAAAGATCGTTGCGGACGCACGGACGGACGGACGCACGGACGGAGAGCATTTCTAATATCCCCTTCACCTTTGGTGGGGGGATAATAAAGACATATTGATGCAATATACTTCGTAAAATCGAGTACAGTAGCCTGATAGCTAAATGTCATAAAAACGAAATAACGATGTATACAGTTGATTCATTTAATACATTTGATGATCGGTCATCTAATGAATGTATGAATATTTCAATATAGACTGAATTTAATCTGGCCGTTATACAAACTAGTGGATATTATGATACAAATCTGTGCGGCATATACGTTACAAGATCACCATCAACAACAAAATGATGAAACGAATAATATAAATAGAAAATCGTGCCATATTTGAGTTTCTATAGCGTTGAGTATTAATTCTTATAGGTGATAACATATGCTTGATTTCGTGTAGATATTAGTGGCATTTGAAGAGATCTGAGCTTTTATAATGTCATATTACACAGTTATCTAATTTTTGTATCATTTGTATACTATTTAAAACCTGTGAGAGCACAGAACGGAAAAAAGCAAAACAAAGCTGTTCACAAGAGTTAATGATATGTGCAACATGCCTTATGCCAACCAGCTTGTTTCATGAATATCCCATCAGTTGTTAAGAAGATAATTGTCGCAAAGTAAGCTATTTGATCTTTGACCTCTAATATGACAGTGACCTTGAACCTAGTGGCCTGGGTTGTGCACTCTGAAATGTAATGGAAATGTGTTCTTATTTACGAATTCGCTGCAACCATGTTTGTCACAACCATTTTATTTTACATTGAACAAAGAAGGGCTAAAATCTGGACATTTTAAATTGTTCGTTAAAACCATAAAATAGTTATAGATGAAGTTTATTGTATTACATTTTCAAGCAATATACTTAATAGAATAAAACAGTACAGCTATGTTTTTGCTTATGGCTCTTAATTTCAAATATTCTTTACATTTTATGCGGTTTTATTTTATAAGTGTAATCACACATTTTGACTTTACTTTGGATTAAAACAATCATTTATAAATCAGGTTCCTAACCTTAACATGCAAAATAACACCTCATTGTTCGTCTACGAAAAAAATAAAAGTCTCGACTTTTATATTTTCTTCGATTCATTTAATAAATCTAAATTTATAAGACAGTAACCTTATATTCTCTATATCTCGGATATCTTGACTAAGTGTATTGCCTTCTCTCTTGTAGACGTTAGCCTGTTATGTTTGAAGTAATTTATGATTTACAACAGACTATTGCAGGCAGGTCTTCATAATAAATCAGTGAAGGTCATTTATTGTATCCATCTTTGCACTTAACTGTTCTTTTAGTAATCTGTCATGTTAGCAGCCTGTCTAAATAAAGTGAACCTCCATTTGAAAGGAAGCTTTCATTGTGTAATCGTCTCCTTAAAATAAGCATCTGTTTGTGCAATGTATAGCTTTTACGCCGCCAATACAGCTTTTCATCAGTAATGGATAACATCAAAAAACTATGTTAGATATCATTTCGGAACTTATGACTACAATATTGATACAACTCTGGGTGTTGGGCTGCAGAATATCGGTCACATCAAACGCTTTCTTACTACTGATGACACAAAGTCCTTTGTCAATTGCCAAGTCAAGTCACAATGATTATAAAGCGTTGTTGAACGATATACTAAATACAAACAGGTAAAATTTCAATATGTCCAGTACACAGCAGCTTGCATTAACATTAGCACATCCCATTTTTATCATGTTACAACCATGCATGAGATGCATAACCAAAACATTTGCAGTCACATTACAAAGGCATTACGTGCATTTAATAATGATAATAAATAATTAATAAAGTGGAGTATATTTAGATTGTTGAACGTTTAATTTAGCGACTAGTACTTAAAATACAGTATAGAAATTCCGTCTCTAATACCACTATAACTGTACTTGCACTTAAATGAGTGAACATTTAAGTCACAAAATACGACTTATGAACATTATTGTTCTGCAATGAAAATAGATTAACTCTATACACTTTCCTAAATGACAATTTTAAAAATGGTTGCAATTTTGGAAACTTTAAAGATAAATTTAGAGTCAGCAGAACAATTTCTTTGTAATCTGAAAGGCACTACATTTTACGTTAATATTTAATTATGTTAAACAATACTCAACATGCATTTTCTGCCTACAGTCGTTTACTTAATTAGCTTATATTTGGAACACACGTTCAGAGTACTAGCACATCAGAGAGTTGGCGTATTTGCCTAATATACGTTTTAGTTTTAACTGTATCACTATTCCTGTCACGATAAATTTCTCAAATGTAACGACTTGAATCAGCTGCGGATGTGACGTAAGAAACAAGTGTTTCCATGAACATTCCTTACGTAAGGCAATGATAATTACCATTTAGGCTAAAATATAAACTTGCGCAACAAACACACTTTATACGTAAATAATGTATTACTTATATAATTGTAAAACGTAACAGATTCAAAATGACCATAATTTGCATGCTATTCACTAAAATTAATTACATATTTAGCAACATAAAACAATTATGTGTCATATAAGAATCAATTTACTAATAGGGCATACAGCTTCGTTTTGTCAACCGTTTCTGATATATCAAATAAATTCATTTATCTCTTAAATTAAATGAAGACTGACCAATGGGTAATCTCACTGGTATGTGAAGCACTATTTTTCAGACATAATTAATACTCTTTTGTTTTTTACCTTTAAAATTGCCAATTCTGAAGACATTTTATCATGCGTGTTCTATACTTTGGTACAATGAATGTCAACAAAAGCTTTCCTTTTCATAAACGTCTTGTCAGGAGTATTATTGTGTTTTATTATTTACTGCGAAAATCCGCGTAGACTGGTTTAAACTCGATGATTCGAGGTTTTGAACAGACTCGATCAAACCGAGTCTGCTATCATTTGGCTTCTAGGCTTCCAAAGGATCTTTTCACAGATTTTATTGAAATGTTTATTTGTAGTTGATGTCGTTGTGTGTGTAATTGTAAACGTCAGTAAAGTGGCAACAAAAAAGGGGATTTCATTTGTTTAGCCCTTATCGATCGGCGGGAGATATGACTCAGCAAGTTATCTTACTGTCTAATGAGCGCTAATGACTTTGCTTCAACTCCGTATTTCAATGAGTTTTGTTTGGTTTAGAGTCACACCGCCACAATTTAGGTCATTTGGCGATTTTCCTAGCTTTTGATGGTGGAGAAATACCTCAAGAGCCTCTCCGGGCTTTGGTTCAGGTATGGAAGGGCATATTGGTAGAACAACCAACCTTCGGTAAGCCATCTAGATTACTTATTTACTTGAGGAATACTTCACAATATGCCAGGTGCTGGATGCTCTTACTACAATGAATGTTATTTGTAACGTCATTTAATACGTTAATAGCAACAATTAAGGCTACAACAGTAAATGATATTCACAAGGGCATAGATAATAGATAATTACAGATTATTTAAATCTATACATTTTTAGTATCAACAGAAATTCTTCTTAATATATCAATTTATCACTTAGTCTGACTGCCATGTGAGTTTCTCGCATCAAAACACCTACGAAAATTATGTAAAATAACAAACTATTATTAAATAGTTGATTCTTTTTTAATCGTTACTACCTTAAAACAGTATCTGTTTAATGAAAGATAATTTATTTATTTTGTTAGGTTTAACGGCGCACCAACACAGGTATAGGTCATAAGGGGACTCTTCAGCTTTGATGGTGGAGGAAGACCTCAGGTGCCCCTTCATCCCTTATTTCATCACGATGGGGCACCTGGGTAGAACCACCGACCTTCCGTACGCCAGCTGGATGGCTTCCCCACATGAAGAATTCAACGCCCCGAGTGAGGCTCGAACCCACATCGATGAAGGGCAAATGATCTGAAGTCGGCGACCTTAACCACTTGGCCACCGAGACCCCATGGAAGATAAAATTTGCCTTTAAAAGTTCGAGTAAAGTGTTTTCTTTCCTCCAAACAGATGCATTTTTGTTTTACATTTTAACGACTCGTAGACTTTGGTTTTACCTAAAACGTTAGAGAAGGGGTTGTCATGGAAGGCTGTTTCCGTTTAGAAAAAAAAAAAAAACAAATGTCTTATATCACTTTTGTTTTAGTTATGTGGCTATCATATTTATTTATCCTGGTAAAAAGTAACATTTTTGAAAAAATAGCAGTGCTTGTAATTTTGACAGTCTTTGGCTTTCAGTTTGCGATTTTTGCATTTTTATTGTAAATGTTTTGTTAAATTTTTAACAGCCGAAACACTGCCACCAAATCAGAAAGAAAATGCCATTGTACCTGTTATACCCTTGGTATACTTTAGGAACCATGGTACTCAACGGTAAAATATACTAGCCTATTTTTGCAGTCCGACAAATAAATCGTGTATCAGTCACATTTTCTCAACGTTTCTTAGTAATAAGACACACCACGTATTTTATGTTTTCATCATCGTCAAAGAAAAAAAATCACCACTAGTAACTGTAATAGATTCCTGTTCCAATATATTTTACACACCCACGTCGTATTACATTGTAATACAGCGCTGAAGAGGTCTGTAATGTTAGTTTATCACAATAAATGTGTCTAGTGAGTTGCATAACTTTGATGTAAACAATATAGCAAAGACGCAAGCTGCGACAATGGAAGTATATTGGCATGCATTAAATGAGATTAACAAAACAAGAGGGTCATGATGACATTGGACCGCTCACCTGAGTAATATGAGCTGTACCTTTCAAATATCAAACTGATGCCTGAAATATTAAGAAAGTAGGTCAGTGTGTCATATTCATGGTCACTGAAAGTCAGTGTTAAGATCGGTGTGCAAAATTGTATGTGCATTCCAAAGTTCAAGGCTGTATTTTAAATAACAAGAAAGAAGGTCAGTAGGTCAAGATCACAGTCAAGTGACCCCTAATTACTTGAGATCATCAGGTAATTATAATTAAACAGTCTATGAAATATGATCAGATAATTTTTTAATTATTTTTTCCTATTTAACTTATATAAAAGTGACCCCCACGACGGGCTCTTTCACCCTAGGGGCATAACTTGAACAATCTTGTTAGAAAATCACTAGGCAATGTTACATACCAAATATCAAAGGCCTATGCCTTGAACTTTCAGACAAGAAGATTTTTCCCTATATAAGTCTATGTAAAACTTGGGACCCCCAGGGCAGGGCCTCTTTTCACCCGAGGGCCATAATTTGAACAATTTTGGTAGAGAGTACCACTAGGTAATGCTACTACCAAATATCAAAGGCCTTGAACTTTCAAACAAGAAGATTTTTAAAGTTTTTTCCCTATAAAAGTCTATGTACAACTTGGGTCCCCAATGGCAGGGCCTATTTTTACCCCAGTGGCATAATTTGAACAATTTTGGTAGAGGACCATTAGGCAATGCTACATACCAAATATCAAAAGCCTAGGTTTTGTGGTGGCAGACAAGAAAATTTTTAACGTTTTTTCCTATATAAGTCTATGTAAAACTTGGGACCCCCGGGATGGGGCATCTTTTCACCACAGGGGCATAACTTGAATAATCTTTTCTTTTTTTAATTTTTCCTTCGATTGCCATGGCAACCACAGTTATGTGTGGAATTCAATTCTTTGAACAATTTCGAAAGCGGCCCACGCTAGGGTCATTCCTGTGACGTTTGGTGTAAATCTGCCCAGTGGTTTTGAAGAAGAAGATTTCTTTAGACATTATTGACGGACGAACGAACGACACATGACGGATGACGGACATTGAGTGGTCACAAAAGCTCAACTTGAGGCCTTGGCTCAGGTGAGCTAAGCTGGTACTTGTCTCTGATATTTTCCATATTAATAAGTTTTCAACGTGTTTAGATCAATTGTATTTGAATGGCATCTAAGGTGTAATAAAAGCATGTTTTATTCTTGTGTAAGATATGGAAGTTTAATTATACTAGAATAAGACATATTGATGCAATATACTTCGTAAAATCGATAACAATAGGAACAAATGTATATCATTAAAACAAAAGTACAGGAAACAGCGATACATATAGATCATTTAATCACTTAATACATTTTATGGTCCGTCATCTAACGAATTTTTAATATTTCAATATAGACTGGGTTAAATATAGCTTTTATACAAACTAGTTGATATTATGAAACAAATCTGTGCAATATGACAATCAACAATGAAATGACGAAACGAATAATAAAAATAGAAAAGCGTGCCATATTTGAGTTTCTATTAGCCATGCTTTACTTAAAATGAGTATTAATTGTTAAGTTGATAACATATGCTTGATTTCGTGTAGATATTAGTGGCATCTGAAGAGAGAGTTGAGCTTTTGTAATGTCATATTACCCTGTTGTCTAACTTTTGTACAATTTGTATACTCTATAAAACCTATATGAGGATCCTTTTGAGGCGCAGGATGGCAAAAAAGTAAACCGTTCACAAGAGTTAATGAAATGTGCAATATTCATTTATCCATCGGAGGTTAACAAGTAAGCTATTTGATCTTTGACCTTTAAGTACGACAATGACCTGGAACCTAGTGACAATGGTTGTGCACTCTGGAATGTAATTGAAATGTGTTCTTATATCCGATAATTCGCCACAACCATTTTATTTTACATAGAACAAAGAAGGGTTAAGAACTGGACATTTTAAATTGTTCGTTACAACCGAAATTTCTTTATAACCGTGTTAGTTATAAGTGAAATGTATTATATTACACTTTCAAGAAATATACATCTTTAAAAACAAAGCCCGCCCCTTAGCTCAGTAGGTAGAGCGTTGGTCTATGGACCGCGGGGCCGTGAGTTCGATCCTCGGGCGGGGCGTATGTTCTCCTTGACTATTTGACTATTTGATAAACGGCATTGTGTCTGAAATTATTAGCCCTCCACCTCTGATTCATGTGGGGAACAGGTTTGTACTGGTACAGAATCCAGGAACACTGGTTAGGTTAACTGCCCGCCGTTATATGACTGAAATACTGTTGGAAAACGGCGTTATACCCAAAACAAACAAACAAACAAACAAAAAACTACAGCTATTTTTTCTCATGGCTCTAAATTTCAAATATGCTTTACATTTCATGTGGTCTTATTGTTATACTTTAAAGTTTACCCAGGTCATTATGATATCTAGCATTCCATCTTTCATGTATATTCGTATATTTCAGTTTATACATGAAATACCTTAACCGGTCACACAGGTATACGCGTGACATATAGGTGACCCGATCAAATGGGCATTGGTCAAACATATATTTAGAAAGAAGCTAATAATAACTATGTCCTCATGTCTAGACAGTCAAAGGTCACATAGTTGTTATAAAACCCAAAGACCACGGTACTGTGGCGCGCACTGTTAGATAGATACTTGTAAAGTACACACATTATTTTCCAGCCACCAATTCTGCGTCAGGGTGTGCTGTATTGAAAGACTTTTGGGACTATTTTACTATTAACTGTTTTATCTATTTTGACTTGCATATACGTTAATACAGAAAGAGGCTCGCGTGTGATTATTTCTGCACATTTTAGTTTACAAATAATACATTATATAAAACTGACAGTGTGTTTGTTTATTTTCCATCTCTTCTCGTTTCACGTACATATGAGCTCTTGATTACCCACCAAAGACACAACGCGAAGGAACAATATTCTATACGATCACGTAACACCAGCCGTAGGGTAACAAGACTCGTTTTGGTGGCCGTGACCACGATTACGTAATCATTACAAGAACTGTGATGGACACAAAATTACGTAATTAACAAACAGTTTCATTAGTGTCAGTGATTCGGGAGGAATATTGGACTAATTACAGACCATCTTCACGTAAGTTAGATTTTTATTGCTTGAATTTCTAGAATGGCGCAAGCTAACCAACAAGCACCGTTACAACAGGGTCTAAACGGGATAGAAAATGAAATGCAAACTCTTAATATGATGGGGGCACGGGGAATAGATAGCATCATAACACCTTATGAGGGTGATCCTTCTAAATTCAGGCAGTGGATGAAGGAAATGGACAAGTATGCCATACTTGTCTCCGCAAATCAAGTAAGAAGAAAAATGATTGCTTACCAAAGCAGTAAGGGTGCTGTTTCAGATTTTATTCAAAGGTATCTAGAAACAAACCCTACACATACTTGGGATCAATTAAGAACTGAACTCAGAAATAGATTCAGTGAAATCACTGACCCTCAACACGCATTACGCCTGTTGCGTGATGTGCGGCAAGGCAAACATGAAAATGTTACGGTCTATGCCGAATCCTTATTAGCCCTGGCAAAAGAGGCTTTCACAGGTCAGCCAGGTGGTTTAGCAGCGGTAGAAACGCAGCTAATAGGTTTCTTCATTGATGGCCTCGCCCATGACTATCTAAAATTCAAGGTCATGCGCGAAAACCCCCAAACGTTACAGGCAGCCGTTCAGTCGGCAAATCAAGAACAAAATTTAAGGAAGAGGTTCTCACTCAGATCTGGGAGAGATTATGGTCACTTTGATAGGCGACCCTCACAAACAGCTCAAAGGCATGAGGAGCCTATGGAAATAGATCATGTACGCCCCACCCGTAGATGTCAGCTATGCAACCGAAAAGGTCACACGGCGAGATATTGTCGTGTACAAAGAGCCCCACCTAATACTGTTAATGCAGTACAATACAAGCAAAGGTTAAACAGAAATGCAGACATTGAGTGCTGGCACTGTGGTCAGAAAGGACATATTCGTATAAGGTGCCCTCAGTTACAAAACACAAATAGACACGCACGACAAAACACACAGCAGCCAAAATACCTCACATTTAAACTAACACGCTCCTCACGTTTTGAAGCCGGCTTGGGGAGCTCTAGACAACATAAGCAACATAATTCAAAAATTACATATCAAGTTAATATAGCAGGCAATCCAAATTCATGTTTAGTTAAGATAGGCAAAAATAAATACAGAGCTCTAGTAGATAGCGGAAGCGAGGTAACACTTATTCATAAACGAGTTTACGACTCGCTACCTTTTGAAACAAAATTATCCAAAAAGATCAATATTAATTTGCAGTCAGTAAATAGAGGTCAATTAAAAGTTTTAGGTCAAGTAAATATTCCATTTTACATTGGCGGAACAAAATTAAATCACAATTTCTATGTAGTATCTGATATGACCAAAAATGTTATTTTAGGAAAAGATTGGATGTTTAAATTTGGCGTTCGTATTTACTGCGACTTACACCGTCTTCGTATAGGTAAAACTTATGTGCCTTTAGAATCTGACATACATATTCATTCGATTGCTAGGTTGCACAAAAGGGTTATATTAAATCCACAAACTGCATACCAATGTATAGGTAAACTTAAGAAAGATCCTAATTTTCCCCCGGCAACATACGAAATTTCACCAGTAACAGAAGGTTTCATAAGCACTGAACCGGGACTTTTGGTAACTACCTGTGTGGTTAATATCCGTAAAGATAGGAAATTCCCGCTTGTGATTGTAAACAGCACAGACAAGACGATTTGCCTGAAGAAAAATTGTATTGTCGCAAAAGCTGAGAAAGTTAATGAGGTGGATATAATTACATTTGAAAATCAGCAAAATCAATCTTGTGAACCTGACAAAACAAAGTTTATGTCTGAATTCGCTCCGGGCGATATCAACTGTCCAGGTAAATATGCAAAATTGATTGAACCGTTGATAAAACAAAACACTGATTTATTCGCAAAGAGTGATATGGATTTAGGCCAGACTGATTCGGTTACGATGAAAATAGACACTGGTGATGCTAGCCCTATAAAAGCGAAGTCATACTTTACTCCTTTGAAAAATAGACCCATTATTGAAAAAGCAGTTAAGGATATGTTGAAGGCAGGTATTATTGAACGCTCTCGTTCACCTTGGTCTTCAGGAGTCGTTCTAGTCAATAAGAAAGATAATACTAAGCGATTCTGCGTAGACTACCGCCCCTTGAATTTTGTCTCCAAGAGAAACTCGTGGCCCCTCCCTAGAATAGATGAAATGCTAGCACGACTCGGGAACGGAAAATTCTTTACGACACTGGACTTGAAAAGTGGTTACTGGCAGGTCATGATGGATCCTCAGGATAAAGAAAAGACAGCATTTCAAACGCCCTTAGGCCTATTTGCCTTCCATAAAATGCCCTTCGGCCTTTGTAATGCCCCCGGGGTGTTCCAAGAGCTTATGTCAATAGTTCTGCAAGACTGCGAAACATTCGCAATGGCCTATTTAGACGACATAATTATTGTGTCTCCTACACTTGAATCTCATTTAGAACACATAAGCACTGTATTTAATCGCTTAAGGCAGCACAACCTTAAACTTAAGCTAAGCAAGTGCAGCTTTATGCAACCAGAAACAAACTATTTAGGCTTTGTTGTCAGTGAAAAGGGTATAAAACTTGATCCTGAAAAAGTAAAAGTAATACGCAACTTGCCCACACCGGCTTGTGTGCGTGAAGTGAGATCATTCATCGGAATGATAGGTTACTACAGAAGAATGATCCCTGCATTTTCACGCATGGCTGAACCCCTAATTGCACTCACACGCAAATACGCCAGATTTAATTGGACTCCAGAATGTCAACAAAGTTTTCAAGCACTAAAAGATGACCTTACTGCTATTCCACATCTTGCTTACCCTGATGTTACGAAAGGTTACGTAATATATACCGATGCGTCGGATATCAGTATCGGGGCAGTCTTGGTGCAAACTTGTGACCCAGAAGACAGCATTCTGCCAAATGTGCCTTGCGAAAGGCCAATACACTTTTTGTCTCACAAATTAAGCCGCTCTCAGCAGCGATACTCCACGATAGAGAAGGAGGCCCTGGCATTGAAAATTGGGCTTGAATCTTTTGATGGGTACATTAGAAACGCTCCAGTGATTTGCCGGACAGACCATAAACCACTAGTCCATCTACTTAGCTCACCAATGACCAATAAGAAAGTTCAAATGTGGGCGTTAGCTATTTCAGGCTATGATGTGAAAATAGTCCTGAGGAAGAGGCGGCAATTGACCGCTATGTTGACATTAACGATAATACATTCCAGGTCAATGTTATTAACACCAACTTGCTTAATCCAAAGGAATTTGTAAGTTATGTCCCAAATCAGCCCGAGGATGTTGCAAAACCAATTTTAGACCAAACAGACATAGACATGTCGAAAGAGCAATTAAAGGACGAATCGTTCAATCAGATAAGAAAGCAGTTACGAGTTCATGACCCAGCCAAAGCTATGAACAAATACGTAGTTTTGGATGATATCTTATATTATATCTCTGACCCAGACGGTGAACCCGTCCTCAGGCTATGTGTCCCATCCCACCTGCGAACCGCAGTACTTAAACAATATCACGAGCTAGGTCACCAGGGTGCGGACAAGTGTTACGACGCTATCAAGCGGAAATATTTCTGGTCCAACTTGTACAAACATGTACTTGAATATGTTTCAAAGTGTGTAGTCTGTCAAATGAGATCGCAAAGCACACAAAAACCTCCGCTACAGGACACAGAAATACCTAACTACCCCTTTTCTAAAGTCAGTGTAGACATAACCGGCCCACTACCTCAGACGTTGGCTGGAAACAAATATATACTAGCCTTTGTTGATTGGCTTACAGGCTATGCCGAAGTGTTCCCAATTAAGAATAAGACTGCAGAAACAGTCGCCCAAATAATTATTGAGGAGATTTTCCCTCGATACGGGACAATGAAAACACTTCTTAGCGATAACGGAGGAGAATTTGTAAATGAGGTAATGGATTACGTAACTAAGGAATTAAACATACCAAAAATTGAAACAAGTTTTTATTCTCCAAATGCTAACGGTAAGGTTGAAAGATTCAACAGGAGTCTAAAAGATATTCTGTCTAAAACAACAGAACCACAAAACTGGGATGTAGGTCTGCAAGCTGCTGTAGCAAGCTATCGCTTCAGCCCTTGCGAAACTACAGGTTTTTCCCCGTTCTTTCTTATGTATGGTCGTGACCCTCAGTTACCTCTTGACAACTTACTCCGCCCGCGCAGGTGATACATGGGTGAACAAGAACATAAAATTGCCCTTGAGCAACAACACAAAGCATTCAGAGTTACTTACCAAAACATGAAAAAGGCTAAACGGAAGCAGGCAGAATACGCAAACCGTAATGCCACAGAGGTTACCTTAGATGTAGGCCAGGCAATATTTCTAAAGAATAATGCCAGGAAAAGCAAACTTGATCATAGGTACACACCATATTATCGCATTGTTGAGAAAAAGACCCCGCTCACTTTTGTGCTAAGGCATGAACTTGATGTTACTACCGTCCATGCTCATGCCCGAAATATAAAAGCGGCCAATATAGATGAATTGGAAGCACCCAAGGTCAATATTGATAAGAGAACTAGGAAATCGACGTACGCAGTACCTCCCTCAGACTCTGAATCCAACGCAGATAGCGACAATTCTATGTCAGACTCACAAACAGTCCCCAAAAAGGTAACAAATAGATTACGTCGCGAAAGAACTGATTCGTCTGCTAGCTCTGATAGTGACCCACCACTAGCAGAAATTCAAAGAAAACTACGTAGAAAAAGACTACGGGAAAAGTTATCGTCCTCTGATAGCACTGATAGTGAATCCGAGCTAACTAAGCTTAAGAAACAAGTGCAATCTAAACGCAATAAATCAATAACTAATGTCTCGACCGATACACCATACTCTTCAGAAAATGAAAACTCTACAAGCGAATCTCCCATGGAAGTTAACATTTTAAATGATCCGGAAATTAAACCTTCACTGTCGCATTGTAAAACTACTGCTGAAATAAGACAGGTAAAATCGCCTGGAGGTGTTATTCAGACAGCTTGTTCAAATTTCACAAACCAGTCACCCGTTGTAAATGACAAACAAGCTCAGGTTAAAGACCTACTTAACGTTATAGCTAAAATGTTGTAGGAAGGCTTCAGTTTATTTTGTATATATTTATGATTTCATTTTGCATTTGACTCACAGGTCAAAGTAAGACAGTGGCGTTTATATACATAAGAGTATATAGCCACAATTATTGTAATTTTAGTGGTCAATTTCGACTGCAATATATAAACTTTATACCGTATTGTAATGACATTATTTACATGAATATACTGCCTTAGGCGAATTAACTTGTGAAGACGGCCGCGGATTGTCATTGATATCTTGACTCAAAATCAAAATAGACCAGTTTATGTTAAATTCACTGTATAATGATATCCTTGTGAAACCAATAGCTGACAACACAATTCGTTTGTTGTTTCAGGTCATCATTATGATTATTCAGATATATATTGCACTTTTGCTTGCCATATTTCCCGAAGCCAATACTATCACGTTAAGAGATAACGTGGTGTTTATGAAAAGTAATCAGGTTACTTTCACCCGTAGTGCATGGAAATTAGCACTCACTCTAGACTTAGATCCCTATGACCAATTTATCACTAACATTTCTGAAGATGCTGATAAGATCGAAAGAACTATTAGGCAAACCATATTAAAATATAACGCTATTAAGACAAATCCGAACTTCGTGCTTACACTAAAAAGTTTAAAACAGGAACTGAGTCGACTTAAGTACACTTATTTAAAATTGCGCTCTAAATTCAATAACAACAAATTCATTAGGAATAAGCGATCATTGCTTCCATTTATTGGCTCGTTATTTCACGGATTATTTGGCGTGAGCACGGATGATCAAATAAATGCTGTTAGGCGAAATGTTGCAAAACTGGCAGGAACTCAGGAAACAATTCTGCATGTACTCGATGAAAGTTTAACAGTACTCAATGTTACGGAACAAGGTGTGTCTGAAAATCGTGAAACAATTAATCAAATCCTTACGTCCATGGAACAGTTACACACAGATTTGTCTAATTTCGAAGACAATATTCACAAAGAATTAGTTAAATTCACAGAATTTGTACAAACATACCTTCAACTAACAAACCTAATTCAAAATTTTAAGGAACTAATTTCCCGAGGCCTTAGCTTGTATGAACACCTTGAAATACAGTTAGATGCCGTTGCACTATCTCATCTCGCACCAGCAATTATTGAGCCAGTTTCTCTCGCATCAATACTATCTGAAATTCGATCTAATTTACCGCCAATGTTACAACTACCGTATGATGAAAACACTCAACTGTGGTCTTATTACCAAAACATGCTCTGTACTGGAATGTTAGTGGCCAACAAAATAATTATTATTTTGCATGTCCCTGTACTTGGACAGTATGAGCGGTTTAACATATATAAAGTGATAAACATGCCCATCGCAATACAAAGTAACAGCTCGCAAACACCAAACACACAAACACTACTTGCAAAATACCAACTTGAGGGCACAGGAATTGCATTTAATACAGATATGACACGATATGCCGTTCTGACTAACAGTGAACTGGCCAGCTGCTCAAATAAGGCCCTAGGTTATTGCGAGGTAAAGTCCGCCCTGTACTCCATACAAATGTCAAAACAATGTATGGTTCATTTATATTTACAAAATCGTAAAGAGATAAATACTTATTGCAACAGGATAGTCATGCCAAATGTTCGCCTACCACTTGCGACGCAGATAATCCCAGGTATTTGGTTATTTATCACTGACCATGCAGTAAGGTTATCTCTCACTTGTCAAGATGTTAGAGGAGTAACTTCGAGTCCATTGATTCTATCACCGCCTGCGGGCATCACTAAGTTACAACGAGGTTGTATAGCGAAAGGTGATTACCTTACTTTAACGGCTCACTCTAGCTTTGACCTTCACCGACAAATAACAGACGAAACAGTTCGTCTTATAACCTCAAGTTTTAATATCAGTACAGAGATCCTGTGGGGTGATTTTGTAACAAAATTACCAAACTTTACAAAACAGGAACTACCTGAACACCTTAAGAGTCTACCAGAGATTCCAATGCCCTCTTTAATTAATGAATTAGCAAATTTAAGACAGGTCGAAATGCCTGAAGAGGGAGGATTACCTTTCTGGGTTTATGTTGCAATAATCTTAGTTGTACTTTTAATTTTGGGGATCATTATGTTCATATGTTGCAAATTTGTTAACCATAAGGTACTTAAGGGTTGGCTTCGCCGAAATTCTGGAAGTAAAGGCAATAATAAATCTGACTACATGGTTGCTTGGAAGAAAGCGGATGCTGCCGACCCCTCGACTAAGGAAAATATCCTGATCTACAATCCAAAGTCGATTGAGGCTTCCGCTCCAACAGCTGGAAAAGATTACGTTAAATTGTATCCAGACGTGGACGAAAAATAATGTCGACATGAATTTATATGACTGATATATTTTGTACATAGTGATATTTGAGTTACAATTGTGGATTACGTATATTCTATATGAACTTGTGTTACTATATGATTTGAACTTTTAACAAGCGCAATGCTTGTACATAATGCGATGGACATGACATGTAAATAATTTTAGTCAACGACGATGCCTCATTAGTGATGGACACTCTCTCGCAGTTTATCTGTATTTTCACCTAAGTGCGTTTTCTTCCTCCAGTTAACATTTACGACGTCTAAAAGTACGATACATTAGTTATCTGGAATGTGGACAATACTTGTACATTATAGTTACAAATGCAGCAACAGGACTTTAGCTATGTAACGATAACATCTCCAAGCACAACCAAATTACTATTGAACTTTGGTTCAACTTTTATATGATTACTCCAAGCAAACATATGTTATAACAACACGTTATAACACCATATTGGTTTATCTACATATTATTCCTAAGGCAATGAGTATCGTAAACCCCTGTGACGGATATATCAGGCGGATATATGGCAGGGTCGACAGAATGTAAGCCCTTAGTCCTTGGTCAAGTTCGAGATCCAACTAGTCACCACTTCTAGGCCACTTCAACTACTCACCACTACCAAGAAGACCGATGGACACAGATGAAGAAAAATAAATCGCGTGGATTATTTTGTAAAATCAGAAAAAAAATATATAACTCGCGTGGATTGTATTTTTATTTAAATACTCTCTCATTTTTGTTGTTAGGTTACCTTAATATTTTTATTAGCTAAGTTAATCAAGCATATTTCAGAACTGATAATTAACCCCCGGCAAAACTTTGTCGAAATATTATTGTCAAATATTCGCCTATCTCTTACCTGTAATTTACCTTATGTGCACTCAGCATAAAATTTATAGTGGACAAATACTTACTTAATTGTTTAAGACATTTGTTTTCCGCTTAATTATTTTTGTTGCTTCTACTCTAGCATTTAGATTTTTGATCAGATTTTTGATTGCTGTTTTGCATTTAAGTTAAAAGCATTAAATCAATTAAATATGATTTAATCCTTTTTCCTAGAAAGGGGCGAATGTTATACTTTAAAGTTTACCCAGGTCATTATGATATCTAGCATTCCATCTTTCATGTATATTCGTATATTTCAGTTTATACATGAAATACCTTAACCGGTCACACAGGTATACGCGTGACATATAGTTGACCCGATTAAATGGGCATTGGTCAAACATATATTTAGAAAGAAGCTAATAATAACTATGTCCTCATGTCTAGACAGTCAAAGGTCACATAGTTGTTATAAAACCCAAAGACCACGGTACTGTGGCGCGCACTGTTAGATAGATACTTGTAGAGTACACACATTATTTTCCAGCCACCAATTCTGCGTCAGGGTGTGCTGTATTGAAAGACATTTGGGACTATTTTACTATTAACTGTTTTATCTATTTTGACTTGCATATACGTTAATACAGAGAGAGGCTCGCGTGTGATTATTTCTGCACATTTTAGTTAACAAATAATACATTATATAAAACTGACAGTGTGTTTGTTTATTTTCCATTTCTTCTCGTTTCACGTACATATGAGCTCTTGATTACCCACCAAAGACACAACGCGAAGGAACAATATTCTATACGATCACGTAACACCAGCCGTAGGGTAACATTATTTAATAAGTGTTATCACACTTAGGTATTAGTTTGGATTGAAAACAATCATTTATGAATCAGGTTCCCATCCTTAACATGCAAAATAATACCTTATATAATTTATATTACGACAATTTAATAGACATCGAAGAAAATGTCTGTACTTAAAGATTTACACCGGAAATTTATGTTCATTCTTCGTATATCGTCTAATACTCTTCTTCTATATTCGCGTTTTATTTCCTTTGTTTCCTCGAATGAGAAAAATATGATGGATGGTGTCTAGAAGTAACAATTTTATACAGTGTAGAACAGTTCGATCATACTATTTGCTTTACCGGAATATTTCTATGTATGCATAATCATTTTGTTTTTGTATTTTGCATTCAATTAAAATTTACTTGTTGAATTTTTGATAGTTACGTTTTTCCAATACAGTTTCTTTTTGTTGCGGTCATATTTTGCGATGCATGGCTCCCTGGCTGTGTTGGGGGTGTTCTGTGTTTCCTGAAAATCTACGTTTCCTTTTATATTTTGGTATAACAGCTATTGTCTAAAAATCATTATACTGATCAGAAAGATGTTTTGGAAACGAATCAATTCCAAAAGGATACGATAAATTGAAATTTAAGATAATGGATAATCATAACCATTTTTATTGTTTTATGACATCATTTCAAACTCGCTGAATAACTTAATTAGCAAGTAACCTGTTAAAAAGATTAATTACTATTCTTAGAAATATAAAACATGATTTACTTGGGAAAAGTAGAGATATTATTCTACAGAAGTAAAGAAATAACGTTAAAATAAATATACAATAAATTAAATCCGCCATTTCGTGCTATGCTGCCATGGAAGCAAAATAACTGTCATTTTGATCGAATTTTGAAATGTTTCTCATTTTAAGCATATTTGAAACTTTTTTTCTTCCTAAATGATATAAAATACCTAGCAGACAGAATAAACATTTGAATAATGTTTTATAATTTTGTACCCATGGTTTAGCATTAAAATGTAATGTATAAGGCATATTTAAAATCTTTGTCCTGATATGCCAGTGCCAGTGCACCCTAAATAAACACTGAACAATTATAACATTGTGACGCAATAGGTTTTTCGATCAAATATCCCGATTTATATTTAAACATTATTAAATGAATTCCATCTCACATATTTTTAATGAATATTCGGGATATTTTTTTATCTCCCAATGGGTAACAAAGAATGTCATGGAATACCTATCCAATTCATTTCTACATTGACTTATTACGCAACGTTACTAAGCAAAACCATTTTTGTAACAATAGATTTTCGGATGTTGTTTTTTTCTGTTTTTTCTTTTTTTTTTCAAAGACATTATGAACATTCGCTATTATAAAATTTCTTTCATGACGAAACAGGACACTTCATATCGATGTAACAATAAAACTGAATCTACCCGGGATTATTATTTTCACTGTCTTGACACATTAATATTAACTCCTGTCTGGCTGTTTAAAGGACTGTATTAATGACACTCGGCAATCGTGTGATTATAAACTCTTGTTGTAAGGCATTCTTAGGAAGTAAACTTAGCAAACTGTATCAGATGTGATTCTGTTGTCGCGTAGTGGACCTAATTGTTATGGACGTGTTTTCTTTTATATTTGCGAAAATATAAATAGTGTTTGGATTGGCTACTCTCTTGATTCTAATTATAACTATAGATCAGATCTTAATTTACCTGGCCGACATAATTAAACCAAGTGAATAACAACTGAAACAGTGAGTAACAGACACTAATACAATTATGTTTTGACGGGTTCTCTATCATTTTCTCAGATGTAGACACTAATGTAGTTAAGAAACAGCCTACAACTGACTAACAACAAGATAACTGTTTCCATTCTTTCAAGACATGGATATTCACTCTGTTCATGTATACAGTGAAAATGGTTAGCATTCTTACCTTCCATGCCATGAATTTGTTTCAATTATTCGAATTAGATATCATTAGAATAACAAACCAAATTAATATACGACTCAGAGTTATCGCAATGAAAACGCAACACGAACAAAAAACCCTTTCATAGATACTGTGAGATCGCTTTGTGAATTCATAAGTCCATAGAGAGACGCTCATAATATTCAAATATGTATGACAATGAACAACTTGAAACACTGGAAATTAAAAGAAAACAACCATAAATAATGGCACGCTATTTAGTTTTTTCTCTTTCATACGAACTACAACGTGCGTGATAACGCGCCTGATGTAATTCATTTATAAATAGAAACTGCGCGCATGCGTTCTTTAGGTAGACGTGAAGTGTAAAATAGAAATAAACAAGAAAATGGTTGTTTTAGGAAACGATTAGTTAAATAAAAAAGATAACTAATTTGTCCCTTTCGCTAAAGATTGTTTTGGCATTTAATGTATTGATGATCGATGCTTTATAGAAGTCGCATCAACTTGTATTGAGGCGTCGACCATGTCAGTTTGCAAAAAAATAAAAACTGATGTTCTAAGTATCAAAACATAAAAGAACTTTTATTAAGCCCGTGTCACAAAAGCGGCATACATGTCCACCGATTATATAATTCAAACAGCAGATTAGACGTGTAGCAAAGCGTTTGTTATTATTCTTCCGTTCTTGGTATATGGCGTTTTTTGTTGTACACTGAATGATAAATTGTATAAAACAGTTTAACACATAGCTGAAAATATTGCTTACGGAGAACTGCCCTTTAGACACTTACTGTATCGAAGTGAAATAGAAAATATTGAAATTCCAAAGGTCGCCAAACACGATAAAAATTATAAATAGTGCAGGCTCGGTTTCATATAGCAGGCCTATATATACTTTCATGACAAAATATAGTTAAAATCGTATATAATGTAGATCAACAATGTTCAATATTATAATTCATATAAACAAAGTAAGTATAACTCCTGAACTAAAAATACCACCTTTACAGAAGATTCTTAAAACAAGTAGTCACAGAAGACTTACTGCACGCCTACGAATTTTTATCTCTTTTTTCGAAAATAAGAAAATGCTTTTATTTATAAGTAGTTGTAATTGAAAGACATTTTAAAGAGATTTCGTACGTTGTAAGAAGTTTTATCTACAGAACACTGTTAGAGTCAGTTAAATATGAGCCGCGCCATGAGAAAACCAACATAGTGACTTTGCGACGAGCAAGGATCCGCGCAGTCTGGTCAGGATCCATGCTGCTCGCTTTCAAAGCCTATTGCAATTAGAGAAACTGTAAGCGAACAGCATGGATCCTGACCAGACTGTGCGGATGCGCAGGCAGGTCTGGATCCATGCTTGTCGCAAAGCCTCTATGTTGGTTTTCTCATGGCGCGGCTCATATTTTTAAAAAATCAAAATCGTTGGTCACGCTTTTAACATTTGATATAAAATAGAAGACACTTAGCTATTCTTTATAGTATATACATTAAAATATCTATTTGAATAATCATGTTTTATCATTTTAACCAAAATCTATGTCAGCAATCTGCCGCAGGTAATCTTTGTTTTCACTCTTGTCCAATTCAATTGAGAAACAAGTCAAATGATTTATCGCGGCCAGAAATTTGTTCAAACCGGACAGAAGTTGCGAAATTGTCATTTGTGCAGTAAAGAAGCGTTTACCATAATGTCCAGTACTGGACAGGTATAGTGACTATGCACGAACACAGCCAATTTTCTCAGAGGGGGTCCTGGAAATTTTGAAATTTAGCACTTCATTTTTTGCATTCTGGGACAGTTTTATGGACTAACCTGTTAAATTTGGGAAAAATGATAAAATCAAGCTTTCTTGAAGGTAAAATTCTTAGTTTCTTTTAGATAAATAATATGAATTATGTCGGGGTCGTATGTAGCAGCAGCCGCATATACTTTACATGCAGTCCTAATGTTGCCTTTTTCGACAAACATTTTCTTTCCTTCTTGTCTTCTTTCCTTTTTTAAAGATTTTCCAGAGGGGGTCCGGACCCCCGCTCCCCCCCCCCCCCCCCCCCCCCCCCCCCCCCCCCTCTTGATCCGCGCATGGTGACATATCATGCTTTCTGTTTATGCAGGTAAACTTGTGTTTGGTTAAATTTCAACAGAGCACAATTGTCTGAACAGTGTACAAACTCATTACTGTTTTTTCAGGCAAGGGTGGAAAGTGGTAGAAAATGAAAGAAGTAACATTTTAAAATTTATCAAAAAAAATAAACAATGAGACAAACATTTCCAACATCGTTGGACGGTTCAAAAATCCCATGTTAATTATACGATAAAGCCCGAAACGCGTGAAAATGTTCCGAATGTAAATCGGGTGAAGTAAGCGCTCTATGTATGCGTCTGGATTGATTAAACTGGGCGAGTCTACTTACTTATTACTTGAGGATGAAAAAAAAACGTGTTTTTTAAATGTTGCTCTTAAACAAGGGTGGCGGTTGAACTACTAAAAGTACAACAACAAATAGTCCACAACAAATCGTACGGTATGTTTTATAATCAGTAGAAGCTAGTCGTATTTACGCTTATGAGACCTGTTTCACCCACAAGTAAAGAATTCACAGGTCCATCATGAAATATTTTCCCCAGCGCACATATACTTGTCCTATTCAAAATGATCGCCGCCGCGATCAACAAGTATTCTCAGGGGTATCACTCCCTCTCAGTTACTCTTCCGTCTGTAACTTTTAATTTTTCTTTTCTCTCGAGTAGTTTCTGTTACTCACAAGATAACTAAAATGTCCCTTAACCAGAAACAATAAATATCAATTAATGCCACCATTTTATTCAAATGCAATGATCAAATCTACAACGTGTCGTTATAACAGAAATAACTAGGACTCTTCTTAACATTATGAAGGAGCAAGAACAACAGGAACAACCTTATGAATAAAACTGATATGCCTTATTATTGCGGTTGGTATGTATTTGATTATAATACGTCTATCATTAAAAAAGATAACATGTAAGGAGTACCTATAAATTTATACCAAATATAGATAGAGGGAGAGGAAGTGGTAAGTGGTAAAAGAGGTGAGGGGGGAGTTGAAGGGGAAAGTAGAACAAGGATGAATATACAAAGGGAATTCTACATTCCTTAATCACAGTTATACTACAACGTAAACCACAATAGCGCAGACATTCATGTACCAAAGATAAATAAAAGAAAACACAACAGACAAGTAAGATACAAGAACACTGTAGGGCACAGCTTTAGACTCACAAGCACACAAACGCACCCCTTTTAGCAGGAAAAAACAGTCGTGTACCTCCACAGGATTCCGGCTGCCAAAATAAAAGGGAGCCACTAAAACTAACAAACTTGATGGAGATATAAATGCAGATACATCTGTTGTCGTTGTTGTTTGTGGTGCAGTTGTTGGATTTTGTTGTTGTTATTGTTTTCATTTCTTTTGTCAAGTCTACTGTTTACAATTTATAACACAAAACTCGATATCAAAAGCATGTGTTATAAAATAAGTTCACTTATTATAGAACTTAAGTCCATGTTTTAGAATAGTAAACATTATTTTATCTGTATGACATGAAAATAAGAAGTGACAGACTCGCCCGCACTCTGAGAGACATGTTGTTTTAACCATGACGAGAACTGACCTAGATTTTAACAATATATCAGTAAGAGCAGTCTGTCGCTTCTGACTATTGACAATAAATAAAAAATGCTGATTGATTGGGATAAGGCCGTGACTTTTATTATTATAATATCATTACAGAAAAATAATGAAATATCATGGCATATTGTATGAGATAGAAGTATCATGAAATGAAGCATGAAATGATAGATTTCTAGCCAAATTGCATAGAAACAAAATAGGCAACGCTATGATGCTGAAGCTCTAAATTTATGATAAGTACACATGTACTAGACAATGGAAGGAGAATGCAAAATTGCAAATATCTGCTAGCAAATCAAGCTGCCGAAATTCCGAGGCCAAGATGATCAACGAATTCTCAACATCATGATAATGGATTTAAAGGAAACAAAAATATGAATCCAGTGCATGTGCAAGAGAATATATAATTAGAAAAAAACTGCCGAAAATTATTAAATAGATGGCGGCATTAAGATACCATACTAATGCAATATTCAAGAATCAATGTTACTGCAATTCCTGTACGACTAAGCCACTGGCAGTGTAATACGGAATATTTTCTTACATAATACATGCATGCGCAGGCACCATCTAGCACTGAAAACCTAGTCAAAGTCGTAATTCGATAGCAAAATTTGTATGACATATGCCGTTCAAATCAGTTCGATCAAATTAACTTCCTTAGAAATTTTGATTTAACAAAAGCCACAGTAAAACAATTTAATTACAAGCGTAAACATAGATATTCCAGACATAAACCAATGTAGAGTCTGTATCATACACGGTAGAACACGGACCAAATACAACTTTTCAATACCATCGACTTTTTATCTTTCGCTTCTACAACATCCCCATCAAAATAGTTTTTGATAAAAAGCGTTAACATAAATAATGTGGTCATAAACCGATTTAGATGGTAGAGCAAAAGGAACCGAAGACAACGGTTTAATAACATACAGCTTTTACCTGACTACTTCCCTTCAGGTATTGCTACCAAATAAGATATTTTAATTACTTTACCCAACACCAGCATAAATTTCTATTGTCCACATTGCCTGTTTTCTTTACCCATCGCCCAAAAGAAATTTACTTTCAATATCTGCTTAAAATAAAACAAAACAATAGATTGTACTGCTGTATAATGAACAAAATGTGACGCAATCTAATACTTAATGTATGATTAATTCTTAACCATTTCCAGTTTCGAAAGGTCAACATAGTACTGCTGTAATTATTACCCGATGTACAGTAAAATGCATAGTCTAATCATCATCATCATACCGCCGCCACCATCATCATCATCACAATATTTTAATTTTGCGTTCCAAGGTATGATTACTAGCCCAACGTCATCATCAACATCATCATCATCATGAGGATACCACAAAAATTAGAACAATTAGTAAATAACCACGATATTATATTTCTTAAACTAGAGATGCTTTTGAAAAAGACGCATGTCTCCCACAACTGCCTTATCAGACTTTCAGTGCTTTGATTATAACGTGACTGCCTTATCAGACTTTCAGTGCTTTGATTATAAAAAAAAACAAGTTTCAAGGGCCTTCATTCCGAAGTGCCTGAGTTGATTTGGCAAGTTAACAAACTTGGCCGGGATATTATGATCAAACACATTTTCGTGAAATTGGTGAAGGTCGGATGTGGAATGTTCATCTTAGAGTGCGGACAAGCTTTGTGACAGACGGACATATGCACACAGACAGACAGACACGCACGCGCGCACGCACACACGGACACACACACACAAACACACACACAGAGGAATAAATAATATATGTCGCCCACGCCACTATGCGGACCTGGAAAACTGAAAAGATAAATTGATATCTAACACACAAAATACTGGAGAATAGTATTCCACAAACTGATGAATTTGTTGAGTTATACATTGTACGCAACAGGCACGGGTGCAAAGGTGAGGATCGGGCACATTGTGCCGCGCAAAAGTTAACCCTCCAAGCAATCAACTGCACTAAAAGGTAAAGGTAAAGGTAAAAGTAATTTTATTTACCGTCGCTTTGTGAAACAATTGAAACAATTAACATAAGTTCTGCAGAGCTTTTGAGCGACCCTATTTTAAGAACAGTTAAAACCATTTATACCTTACCCCCAGCAGTTTGCTGGTACCCATTTACAGCTGGGTCGACTGTGGCAAACGTGTTAAAGTGCCTTGCCCAGGACACACCGCAATGGGAGTAGCCAGGATCCGAACCAGGGGCCTTCGCCTCTGTGGGAAAGCGTCTTAGCCCTCTCGACCAATGCGTCCACTAAGCGGCACTCAAGGACATAAAATATTAGAGGTTTGTAGCAAAGTGATCCACAAATATATAAAATATAATATGTACTGACTTACAAGTACACATTTATAAACAACTTTCGACGGGCCAAAGACCAATTGGCCGAAGAGTTGTAAACCCTGTTTAATATAAGATACAGTCAATTCGAGGAATTTGGTTGAATGGTCGACCATGTAGGTCAAGGCCCCCTCTAACGGTTAAGAAGCGCACGCCCTTAACACCAATAATAAGAGAAGGCCAGTCGAACGCCAAACTTAAGATGCTGATAAAGGCATACCAAAATTGTGGATCATATAAATTTTAGATAGCTCACGTGATCAACACGGACAGCGTAAAAAAAGCATTTTGAACAAACTAACAAACAAAATTAATTATCCTGTACGAGTGCGCTGGACCAGTATCTCCTCTGAGAGACATAATAACAACGTCAGTAATAAAATTGATAATCATTGTGATCACCATCAAAATCGTCCATTCCAATATCATCATAAGAACCGTCTTAACCACTAGTCGTGTTCACCAACATCGACCTTTTCTGTACATAAAATCTACTAAATCCGTTCTAGTGTACTTAGTATTATAACCATCTGCAACGACAGCAACATGACCATAATGGACAGCATGATAAATTATTACGCTTTATAAGTATTCAACTGCTAGTAGCAACAACCATAGAAAGATGCGTTCATTCATTCTCAAATTTTCAATCATTTTTTATTTTTTGCATTACATTTGTTACTGAGTGTATATCTAAGGCAGTAGTGAAACAAATAAAATGTTGTTGATAATGCTATTGTAAAATATGCAGGTATTGAGGCCTTCGGTCTTGAAATGTTCAAAGGTATTTCATTTATTCGTTGAGGATAGTCGTTTAGTTTTGACTGTATAAACAGTGTAAACTTTGAGCTTTCATCCTAAATTATTAGAATTTTGCGACGTGTCAAAGCTTTGACATAAGACATGTAAAACTGTCACCCAATAACCAAAACTCAACGTCCCAACAAAACGGCAACAAACAAATAATGACGATTGCTGCTACTTTTCAACAGAAACGGGGATTTCCCTCGAAAAGAACCCAGCCCCTGATACCGCAAACAACAAATGACTGTTGGATACAAACAACACTTGAAAACATCCAGACCACAATGCATTCATGTGCCCCAGCGGCCAACCGCTGCAGCCTTGCACCCTTCTTTAATTTAATGAAATACACTGTAAAGGAAAACGACAATTTGTTCAAAACTTATCTGCATTTTTCTTGCATCCTCCTCTCTGTGGCAACATAACTGGAAAACACCAGCTCTTCAAACATGTGATGAACTTATGTTTATACATGAAGTGTCGACTTGCCTGCTTAGTTATTTGTGAAGGAATATATAAAAATGATCAAAACGACCCAACCCGTGAACCACTCGTGCGTGAAAGTGATTAATCGAGGCACGTTATATTATATGGACTGGATTAGAGTAACAGAAGCAGAAATTATATCTCATGCGTACCTACTGAAAAATAACATAGATTTATTTCTCAAGAGAACATAAATTCCTCTATGAACAAAAGTCATGCTCTAAACATGTCAAACTATGAAACTTTAGCAAACTAAAACTTGGCATTTTATACATATGGATTTACTCCTTAAACCTCGAACCGATTCAATATTAGGGATATTGCTTTTATCATAGCAATTTAATTGATTTAGAGAAAACATTCCTGTGGTGATGACTTATTCACTCTAAAAGTTAAGATGAAAGTACAATCGGTCAAACGATGACTAACATTGAGTGCACCGTCTTGTTGTCTACATTATTTAACTTATATGACAAGATCCTTTGAATGATAAGTAATATTTGCTCAATTATGTGATATGACACTACAAACATAGATAAAGTAAAATCACAACTGGACTCATAATAATATGGTCATATAGTAATTTGGTTATACTGTAATGGACAAGCAAGTCAAATATCTGGAGCCAGTTTGGACGAAAGATAAATAGTTCGTTCAAAACATTTCTCCCTGACTTTTTTTGTCTGGATATTAACAAGTAGTGATAACGTTATACAACCGATTTAAAGGCATTTAGAGATTGTACCAAAGTGTGAAATCATGGTGTTGCTAATGTCCTCAGTCATAATTGCTACAAGCACTATATTGAACTTTACAGTATCTTGATTCTGGCTACCGTTCAGTACTCAGATGTTATCAAAATATAACGCATTTGATTTATGTACGTAAAAGAAAATCTGAATGAACATTTTTCGGAGTATCGACCTCAAAGTGTTGTGTTGTTTTTTTTGCTCACGGAAGAACTTAGTTTCTTTTTCAAATTTCTCATTGAAAATGTTGGTTTACGTAACTTCTATCGTGTAGAATGAAAATTAATAAGATGTTTACGCCTTTGGATTAACGATGGACGTCGATTTTCATGTCCGACTGCGTTTCTCTAATACTTCTAGGAAAAGTCATTAAATGAGAAATATCAAAACAATTTGTCAATGGCAGACATAACCACAATTATTCTTCAGTGCAGACATTAATGTGATATATCTTATTTTGTCATCTTGTTGCTGAAAATATTGCTAAAATATGACGAAAACCGCATTTAAGTAACAGTTCTGACAGTGAAATAATTTACAGAACAGCCGAAGCAAAAGTTCTATTGATCCGGATAGAGTATATTCGAAGGGGTATTGATTAGGTGTGGCTGTGGTCAGAGTTACGAGGAAAGTCAGTGAATTACTCCAGTGTCTCGCAAAATAATATGTCTAGATGATAAGCATACACAATGTATTAGTGAGGATGAACAGTATATTAATGATTGTATAAAAACACACGGAAACAACAATTATGATAATAACAATGTCATACTGATAAAATTATCAATTTAGTGATAAAACATGAACTTAGAAATGATGACTTGCAATCGCAAATGCTGTAGAAAAGTTCAAATATTAGAAAGCAGTCTAAAAAGTATGTTCTCGTTGTATATTATATTGTTAATTTCGTATATGAATATGCATAAGAAAGTAAAATTGTAAAATTAATTGCCTTACACATCTGTTACCCGGTCAGTAGGACACTTACGGATAAACGTGTGTTCTCTTCAGGTCTCTGAAAGGGCACGCAAACAGCACAAATAAATAAAAAAAAGTAGAAGGACACAGATTTTCAGTTCTCACTTCAAAATCTTTACTCTCAGTGCGCATTTCAATAATTCATAAATTCATTATTCAAACGAAATATGGAAAATGATAAATGAGGGAATGCAGAATAAACATTGAATAACATAACATGTAAATTATTTACCTGAAAGGGCACGCAAACAGCACAAATAAATAAAAAGACTAGAGGTAAAAAAGTGAATGGTTTGCATGAGGTACTAGGTCAATAGTCATGTAAGTCTGCAATAAAGTCTCATCAGAGTTGTTTCCATTATTTTTCTAAGATATTTTACCCAGGATCATTTCTTTTCAGCTAAAATAACTCTTTCAGAAAATGATATTTTTGGGTGTTTGTTTTCCAGACTGTCTACTTTAATGCCGTTAGATACACACATATCTAAAATAGGTTGTGCCTAATTGAAGTTTGTACTTTTAGTTCCACTGCCTATATTACACAAAAATAAAACATTTAAAGAAGCACATGTGTTATGTTTATTCTAAGTTTGGACTCAATGTTGTTATGTTTTCTGGTCCTTTGGGATAACAGAGAACATATAATTTTACTACAAAAGAGCTCTGTTTAAGCTGGTGCTAGGGGTGCGTTAAGGGTGTTGAACATTAAACTGCCTCTCATGAGCAAACTCAGCCAAACTGAGTCTGCCACTATGTTGCATGGTTGCGTTCTATGCTCCTAACTTCGTAATGATGCTTTTCAGTTAACTTTGTTCGGTGATATATGGCCTTTTGGTCTTGATCGCATTACCATAAAACTCGTTTAGGCCATATCGCGGATTTACCCGGATAAGTCTGTAGTATACAATAGATTTCGAAGAACATAACTATTAAACCGGGTATAATTATTATTCTATTTCATACAGCATAAACCGTATATTATAAAGATACGATACACCAATAATATATTGTCATTACTTTAATCAAACATTAACTTTTGAATTATATCAGAAATAATTCCAATGTAAATATGCTGAAAATTATATGTAATAAAAACTTATTCTAGTGTATGGCATGTACTGATATACGTATTGCTTGTTTCCACGACAATAAAATTTGATATCAAAAGTGGATAAAAGTTGTAAAGTGTCATTAAAAGCAGATGTAAAACTTTACATTATAAAACGTTATCTTTATAAAATCGTTGTATAGGAAGGCTATCAAAATTTTGCAACTGTTGTATTACATTACGAAAGAAAACGGATAAAATAGTGTCCATAACATATTTCACCTGGTTTAAATGTTTTCATATTGTATATCTATACAATTTCGCTGATCTAAGGGTACAAACAAGTTATCTATGGATGATAAGACCTCCAGTCTCAGTAGTAATAAGGGTTTCAGACTGACTTTAAACCACGCTATAGTAGCTACATGTGACTATTAACCCAAATACCGCATTGTCAGAGAAAGAGTGATATTTTGCCCAAACAACATGTAGCCAGAAAGGGTCAAACACTTTAGAGGGTATAGCGGTATAGGAGGTGCCTGCCCAGTCCGTCCAGAAGATATGCCATGCACATCTACACTGAATGGTAATCCATTTGAAACCCTTTAAGTATTTTGCTTTACTAACATGAGGAGATCGGGAAATACCTTTAAAATGTGGAAGTAAATCAGTTTTTTTTACAAAGATTCTAAAGATGGAGATGAGAAAGAGTTCTTGTTCCTGGGGAATCCACCTTTGTCCATTACCATAGGGATGTGGTTTGAGGAAGCTGGATCCGTGGAACGTGTTTTTTTTCTATTGGATATTCATCCTTGTTTTTAAAACCATCTGAAGTAGCATTTTTTTCCAAATCTGCCAATTGTTAAACTAATAACAAGAATCTATTTCCAATGGAATCAGCCAATTTTTGCACCATACCCTTATACTACTTTACGATCGAATACGCTTCCGTGAACTTCAGAGAATAATATTGTTGTAATCTACCATATTATTGCTAGAAATGTTGTTAAAAAATCTGGTAATTTCAGTTTTGTAGCTGTTGAGTCGTTAAAGTAACATATTGTTCCAAAAACAAAATTTAACGGATTACTTCAACTGTACAGAGAAAATAAAAGCCGCTGTAAAAGTTGAAACGGAGAAATAATTGTTTTTATTTACCCTAATTGACTCTATACAGCGTCCTCATGACTAAAATGCAACCAATAATGATCACAATAATAGCAATACACCACAAATTCAGTAACTATCGTAAATTCACATTGATCATTGATACGTTTACAAATTTCAAATATTGTAATTCACTTTAAAACGCCTATAAGCCCAGTTAAATTATGTATAAGAAGGATGAATATGCAACAGGGAAATCTTAGTTTCAGTCGCTAATATTTAATATATCCCGGCAAAGTTTAACATAAATGCTTCACTAGCTACATTTCAATGGATCAGTAAATGTCTCTCAGTCTTGATGTACCAAATCAATCTTCATTTGTTAAACGTTGCATAAAATGTAGATTGACTAATATAACACATGTGTCCCGGTGTCAGTAAAACGCTTAAAAGTTAAGAACATTTTCAAGATGTTTTATCAGAGTATTTGGTGAAAATGGCAAATTGTTTTAAGTTATTTTGTGTTTACTTTTAGAAAATAATACAGATTGAATATCACAACCGCTACGACGCGTCAAAAAAGTTTATTTTGCACCCATCCATTTACAAAACCATACATCAATGTTGCTTAGGAAAGTAGTATTAAATATAGCGTTTTTGAAACATCTGACCCCACTTAACCTTTTGACCACTTCTAAAAAACCGACCAATGCCAGACAATTTAAAATCCACAGGTTTTAAACCCAGCAATTAACCCAACCCTAAACTTATAATACTAACTCGCGAAGCTGAAACCTTCGGGGTCTTTGACCCAGTCAGACCTACAGTCTTCGGTTGCACTCGGTACACTTGTACCCTCAAAATCTAACGACACCGGTGTCGTTTTCTTTAACAAGTTTATCAATCAATATCGTTTTTAAAGGGGCCCCAAAGTCGCTTTATTGGTATTTTTTTTCATCATAATTAACCGATATGTTTACTTTTGTAGAAAATTCTTTTAAACTTCTTGTGATCGTTTTACTTTTTCAGCGTTTTAAATATAAAGTCAAAGGAAATCAAGTGCCATTTTTTAAAAAGGGTATGGGGGAAACACAAATTAACCCAATCAAAAGCCGCCTTTTTTTTTCTGCCAATTTGGGCAGACACTGCCACATTCCTGCCATTGGCGATTTGGCAAAACTTTGGCAGTTTATATTTATTATAAAATGTAAGTATTTGATCTTTTTTAAATTAGTAAGTTTTTAAAAAGGGGACACATAAAATTTAAAAATTTTAAATTTAAAATTTTTAACCCAAAAGTCTGTTTCCTTTAAAATGATACGGGTTTCATCCGATTTAGAATCTGATGTAACCCCCATCAAAAGCATAAATGTTACTTCTGAGATGCTGAATCGTTATAAGGTGAAATCAAACATTGCCCTTTTTTTTAGATAAATTTTAATTTTTTCTTATACTAAAAATAACTGATCAGTGCAAAGCCCCCAAAGCTGCCTCACGTTATATTTACTTTATCAAATATTCAAAAAAAAGCATATCCTGAGGCCCTAAAATTTCCCCCACCAAATATAAAATGTGATTTTTTGGGGGCTTTTAGTCTTTTTACCCGGGTTCCCTATAGGGCTCGCACCCTTTAAAAAAATTTTAAATATCTATTATATAAGTTCCGGTTTTTAAACTATAAACCCCCCACTCAAAAGCAACTAGTACATCTATTTTATATTTTGGTCTAGTGTAAAAAATTTTATAAAAAACGAAAATTCAAGATCCAATTTCAAAATATTTAAATAGTTCAAACCGGCCATATTTTATATGTTAAATATACCCGGGCACCACACGGTCAAAAAACTTTTTCATTTTTTTAAATCAAAAATATTAAATAGTATTAAAAGAAAAAACACTTCACGCCCATTTCCTCTACCCTTTTTCTATTTTTTATCTTTCTTTTTATTTTAAAATTATTTCGCAAATCATAAAGTCTTTTTTGTTTAGCAACTTCAGAAGCAGATAAACTATCAACAGTATTCTTTGTTCTAGCTAATTTTTTCTTGTTTTAAAAAAACATTTTACTTTGTAATTTTTTGGGGAAAATTGTGGTAATTTTCCCCAAACTTTTACGGTTATTGTTTTATATTGCAGAAATTTACTTGGTATTAGCAGTGATTGATTCCCTTGTTTAGCGATATTTCAACTACGAGTCCAAATCATTTATTATTTTTTTAATTTATCAAAAAATTCTTTAATATCTTTTTGTAATAAACCTGTAAGTTTACTTAATCGCGTATTTTTAATTGTGACTTGCATCAACATTATTAATCGGGTCAAAAGTTGTTTTTCTTCAAATTTTCTAGCTGATTATTAACGCGAAAATTTGCTTCAGTTTTACAGTAATTAACCTCCTGTTAACTGTTTTTTTAAACTAAAATTTTCCCCATTTATTTTTATTTTCTTAAATTTTAGCATTAAGCTGCCCCCCAATCTTCGTGTAATTTTTTGTAAATTACTTAAGTCTCATACTTTAAATTATACGTTGTCAACAAACAATCCAATTTCAAATTTTTGTTTTTTAAGTCTCTTTTTTAGAATTGACTCTTTTTTAAAGTCCTCAAGCTGTATCATGATCATCACCTCTTGTGAAGCTCCCCTTTTCCATTCCTTTATATTCTGCAATTTTTATTTGAAATTAATTTAATAAACTTTAGCTTATTTTCTTTTTAAATTTTTAGTTTATTTATTTTGTTCTAATTTCTAACTGTACATATTTTGTAATTTTTTCTCACTTCAAAAATCTTGTTTTTTTAGTTCTTCATGTTTAATCATACTATCTTTTAATTCTAAATTTGGGGGAAAAAAATGTTTAAATTAACTCAAAAATCTTTATGTTATACTGTCAAATCAGTTTTTCTCTTCAAGCTTAAAAAGAATCCCCTTTTTCATTTCTTCTTCTTTTTTCCCTTGTAATTCAACTATTAATAAAAATCTTTTAAAATCTTTTTTTAAATTTCTTCATATTCTTTACTTCTGTTTCTATTTTTGTTTTATACTTTTAAATCTCAATTTATAGTCATCATACACTTTGAATTTTCTATACAAAAACCGCTGGAACTACATCAGGGGATTATCGGATTCCTAGGTTGATTTTTTTATTACCTCCCAATAAAAGCTCGTTCATTGTGTTATCAGTTCTTATTTCTGTAAGATATATCCTGCCCCTTTTAAACTTTTTGTATTTTTTTTTAGTAAAAATCACTTAAATCAAACAAATTTAATTTATTAATTTTCAGGTTCATTTAATTGTTTTAAAATCATTAAAAACTCCCATTATAAAATTATAATTTATTACCAAAAGTTTTTTTTTAAAATTTCCCTTGGTTTGTCAATATAAAGAAACCTATTTTTGTTTTGTTGCTTAAAAAAGGGTTTGGGGTTAATATTTTTTTCATTACAAATCATATCATTTTCTCGTTTACCTGGACTTTCAAAAAAAATTTAAAATTGAACAGTTAATTCGAATATTTTTTGGTTTTTTATGAAAGACGACTTAAATAAAAACCCAAAAGTTTTTGTGACGTCCTGAATAAAGTATTTGTTTTTCATTTGAATTTTTTTTTATCTTCACATACAAAATCATCAAATTTACTACTTTGTTTTTCGTTTAAATTTTCCAAAAGGGTTTAATTTGGGTTTGGGACACTGAATATCAATTTTTTCATTTGGATCTATTTTAATTTTTTTTTGCAATTTGGCTTAAGTTGCTAATTAAATCTTGATTTTTAATTTTTTAGTTTTTAGCTACAATTAAAATTTACATCATATAAGAGGTTTTCGAATATTGCTTTAATGATTTTTTTTCCAGATCCAAAAGATCCACATATTAACATTCTAAAACATGAATCTGGCATAAAAAGATAAAATTGTGTAAAGTTTTTGGGTTTTACCTTTTTGTATCATAATTTGGAATTTCCATTTTTTTAATTTTACATTATTTTAAAATATTTTACATTATTTTACATTTTTTACATTATTATTAAATGCAATCAAAACTTAATGAAAGAAAAAAGAAAAAAATTAGTGGGGCAAAAATGAGAGATCTTAGAGAAAAAAAAATGAGAGAAAAAATAAGAAAAGCTACAAATCGGGATTGTACACTGAAATTTAAAAACCAATTACTGAAAAAATAAAAGTCAAAAAGAAAAATTTAAAGTCAGTTAAAAGCATTACCTAATTAAAGAACAATGGCATTAAATTTCAAAACATTTGCTGATAAGAACATGAAATAGAAAATCTAAAAAGTTGGAAGAGCTATTCCAAACACCACCAATTACAGAGTCTCCGAAGTAAAGACCTGTGAGGGAATTTGACAAATGGGAAAAAATCATAATAAATTTGGATGCGGGTTTTGGATACTGTGTTTAAAAGAAAGGAAACCAAACCGTTAAAATTTTTGACTTTTTTATGCAATGAATCAACCTGAAAAAAAAAAATAAAAGACACATTTTAAAAATAAAAGGTAATGTTACTACAAACTATCTAAAGCAAAAAGGCTGATAGCTAGCAAATCAAGATAAAAAAGATCTAAATAAAAAAAAAACGCAAAAAAAATTAAAACTGAAAAAGACGAGCTGATAAAGTAAAAAAACGGTTGAAAAAATACTTTTAATTTATCCTCATACGGAAAAGAATAAAACATCTAACCAATAAGTTTCCCAAATGGACAATAGGAAATTTAATTTTTAACTTAAATAAATTTTAGGGTCAAAATAATTTTTAAAAAGGATAAAATAACCGGAAAAAAAGTCTTAACATAAAGTAGAATGATTTAATTGTTTTTGTTAAATAAAAGAATAACAAAAAAAAACATTAAATTTCATTCAAGAAAAAAATTCAAAGAATTAACAAAAAGTCGGGTTTCCTATCAAAAAAGATCTAAAAAATTTAAAAAAGTAATTAGGGGAAAAGGTTTATGCGTTTGTCCATGTAACCAAAGTTTTGGTTAATGACTTGAGTTAAATTTTTGGGTTTCAATTGATGCGGGAAATAAAAGAAGAACTAAAAAAGAAGGTATTAAAAAAATTGATGAACTATTAAAAATAAATTTTCACCTTACCAGAACCATGAAAAGTTATAAAAAAATTTTTTTTTTGAATTTAAACTTAAAAATTTAAAAGGAAAAAAAAAAAGTTTTAATTTCTGAAACAGTTAAAGATGAAAAAAAAAAAAACCAAAGTGATTTTACAATAAATTTTGTCGTTCTTTAAATTTTAGATAAAAATAAAATTTATGTTTTGGTTTGGAAGTTTTAAAACACTAGACCTCCTTGCATAAATTATAAATAATATACAATAAAAGAATTCGATAAAAATGGAAAGGGATTGGAAAGATTTATTTTTTAAAAAATGGTTCTTAAGAACACAGATATTAATTAAAATTAAATGGGAAAAAATTAAAAGTAATATGTTTTGAAAAAAACAGAAAATTCCCAAAAAGTTTGAATTTGAAAGTGTTTTAAGATTTTGATTTCAATTACAGAAAAATTTTAAGTTGGAATTTTTGGAAACATAAAATTTTCATCATTGCTTGATTTGAGAAAAAAAATTGGAAAATACGAATGGGAACAAAACCCAAAATAACAACCTGGGAAACAATTCATATTCTTTGGGATTTTATTGATAATTCCTTTTTGAGGTAATTTCAGTGATATCATGCTTTAAGTACTGCAGTTTTAAAAAGAGCTTATCCTTTTACAAAAGAACCAAAAAGATTTGGATATTCTAAAATTTAAAAAAAATATTTTAAAAAATTCAATTAGAATATAAAATTTACAGATGTTTTTGGGTAGAATAATTAATTTTTAAGGGGTTGAAACAAGTTTTACACTAATTTTAAAAAATTAAATTAAAAACTAAATTTTTAAAATTTTTTATAATGAAATTAAAAATTTTAGTTTTAATAAAAAAAAAAAAAAAAGTTATGCAAAAAAAAGGAATTTTTATTATTTTTTGATGCTCACAGGGGAAAAGAAATCATACAGGGAAACAGGTATCTTTGACACTTTAAGAAATTTTTTCAAGGGGAGTTGCTTTTCAATTAGCACGCGGAAAAAAATTTTGGGAAACAGCGGGAAAAAGCACACTTGAAAGGGGGAACAAAAAAGGGTTTTGGAAACAAAGGGGGAATTTAGCTGCAGCAAAAAATTGTTAAAAAATTTTTAAAAAAAACCTGCCCGCTTGGTAATTTAATTGCCAAGGAATTACAAGAAAAGAATAATAGTAAAAATAAAAGGAGGAGGGGGGAATTTTCATATGGAATAAATAGAATTTGTCGGGATCGGGAACTTCAGCTCAACAAAAACGTATTAACAGTTTAAATTTTTAAAAAACAAAATTTTTAATTTTAATAAAAACTAAAATTTTAATTTTAAAAAAAAAATAGAATAAAAAAAAAATAATATATAAATAACGTTGCCAATTTTGGGAAAGATATGAATTATCTCCATTCAATTAGATCAGCTTTAAATCGTCCGGGAAATAATTTTAAAAAACAAAAAAAACGGTTTTTCACTTTACAATTAATGATAGAAGTTCATATTTTGATTGGTTTTTAAAGCTTATTTTTAAGTAAATTTTTAAAATAAATAAGCTTGCTAATGGAATAATTTTGATGTTAATGTAAAGTTCTTTAATTAATAAAAGCACTATTAATTGATCAGTTAGTGGTTAAACAAAATGGGGAAAAAATTTTATATGATTGTTTTTTTTTTTTTACAAATTAAAAAATGTAAAGATTTTTTGAACTATCTGAAGATTTGCAAAATCAACTGGAACAAAGGAGTTTTTTTATTTAGAACAACGCAGCACTGAAATCAACCTGGCCAAACGAAAAAATGGTTTTGCTATTAGAAAGGCTTTTAAACCAAGGGGGTAAAGAAGTAAATACTAAAACCCTTAAAAAAATTTTTCATTTTTTCAGGGGTTTTGGGAAAATAATATTATACCCCAAGTCAAAATTTAAATAACCTGTAGCGACAGATGATATGAATTAAATTTTTTAAACTAATGTGTGATCCAGGAAGTAATTGAACAAAATTAATTCTATGGGTTCCACGTTTTAAATTTTCAAAGAATTTGGGTTTGATCTAATTATACTGAAAATTTACAAAACAAATGGGCATACCTTCGGAAATGAAGACGCAACAAATGATACACAACAAAATAAAAAACTTTTAGAATAACGGGGTGTAACAAAACCCCAAATGTATTTTTTTTTACCAAAAGCCCACAAAAGTAAATTTACAAGAACATAATCCACATTTATTAGATCATTTTAAAATTAATGCGCAAAAGAAAAATGCACTTTGGCTCTTGTCCTGAAGTTGGGAATGGGGTTTTTTATCCAGAAACAAAAAAACACAAGTATACAGAATAAAATGAGAATTTTATTATTTTTATAAACAAAATAAAAACTACTGGGAATCTTTTAAATAGATTTAAATTTTTTTAAATTTTTTTGGATTTGTTCATTTTAACTTAGAATTAAAAAGGGAAAAAAAAGAAGATCCCAAGCAATTACATTAACACTAAAATTTAAAAATTTACCAGCAGCTAAAATTCGTGTTTACGCAATTGTATTGTATGAAAAAACATTGAAATAAATACATTTGGGAAAAGAACTGTATTGTTTAAAAAAAAAAAAAAATTTTTAAAATAATGACATCAAATTTATTGAATATAAAGTTAACCTAAAGATGGACAAAGAAAAATTACACAAGCTTAAATAATAAAATTCCAATACTTTTAGATCAAAAAATGAACAATTACGTGGAAACTTCCCCCTTTCTTTTTTCAAAACACAAAATAATCAAATTAAAAAAAACGTTCAAAAATAAAGGGGAAAAAAATTTCAATTTCAAAAAAACAAATGTCAGCAAGGTCAAAATGGGGGGATTTTTAGGGGCTTTGGCGGGGTTTTTTGGAAAAACAATTCTTTCCCAAAGGGAGCAAAAATGCCCAAAATTTAGCCCCTCTAGGCATTTGGGGCCCTTTCTGGATGGCCCTACGGTGTTAGTAAAAACTGGAAATGGGATTATTTCGTAACTAAAGATAAGAGAAATATGATAAACACCATTCTTACACCCAATCAAAGAAAAACAAAAAGTAGGGCGGGGTGATTAAATTCCAAAAAAAACCCCCAAAGGGGGTTTTTAGGTTGTTGCTCTAGTCTAGGGATACCTTTGATTACATCTTTGTTTGTGGAAAAGGACTACAGATTGATTTACAACGGAACCCTTTCAGACGAATTCCTTAAATAAAAAAAAAACAAAAATTTTAAATAAACCAATTTTTAAATTTTAAATTTAACAAGGGTAAAAAAAATAAAAATTAAAAACTTTAGGGTGTGTTTAGTAGAAATAATTTTTTTTTTAAATTAAAAGAAAAGGTTGAATGGGTATTAAAATTTGGGCGATCTATGGTCCTGGAAAAATTGGGGTTTTTTACTTTAATACTTATACTTTTACCCATTTTTGACTTCCTCCGCCGAAAAGAATTAAGATATACCAAATGAAAATACAACATGTTCAAATCAAGACAAACAATACACTTTTGGTTATTTTTTTGTTTATTTTTCATTAAAAAGTTACAAATAAAACCGTTTATGATTTTGTTAAAAAACTAAAAATTAAAAATGTAAAACAAAAGAAAAAAACATTACAAATTTTTTTAACTAATAAAGACAGTAAATTAACGGAAAAATTAATAAAATGGGAATATTCAATAATATAAATGAAAAATAAATAAAATAGAAAAAGGGCTCATCCTTGAGAGCTGGAAACTCACACAAATTAAAGAAAACCCCCATTGTTTTTAACAAGTCATACCCAAAAACCATGGGGGTTTTTTTCAATGGAAAAAATGTAAAACTTCCGGTTTTTTCAAAAAAAGGAAAAAAGTAACAATTAAAAAAATTCCATCTTAATTTTCTTTTTGAGCAAATTTAAAATTTAAAAAAGGGGAAAACTAAATTACAACTAAAAAAAAAAGAAAATGTAATTCTTCAAAGTTATAAGTAAAAAAAATAAAAAAATGAATCTTTTATTAATTTTCAAAAAGAATTTAAAATAAATGTGTTATTTAATTAATTCTTTTAAAATTATGAAATTCAGTTAAAAAATTTATGGGGTTTTATAATTTTTAATTTTAATTTAAAAATAAGTAAGTATCAAAAACCATTACAAAAATTATCTTTACGTCAAACGAAAAGATGTTTTATTTTTAACATAACTGGAAAGATTTTGTTTACAGAACGAATAAATTTAAAGGGTGATTACTTTGGGGTTTAAATTAAAAAAAGTTCTTTTATAATTTTTATGAACATTGTTTTCTTAACAAAAGTTTTTTTAAATTTCCTTTTTCATTTTTAACATTTACTTATTTTTAATAAATTGAAAACATTTTACTTTTTAATCCAAAAATTCAACAATGGGGAAAGCCCCACTTCATCTTTAAAATTTAATTTTTTTTATTTCAAAAAAAATTTTGAATACTATAAATCCTGTTTCAAAAAAATCTTTTTTCCTTATAAAAAACCCCATAGCATCTTTGGTTTTTATTTCATAACATAAGAATCAGTTTAGTGAATAGTAATTTTTCAAATTCCCTCGACTTTTCTTTTAAAGTAATTTTAAAGAAAATCATACATTTTTTATTTTGAAAATCGAATGACATTCCAACATAACAAAGGGCGTTTAATAAAAAACTTTCTTTTATTTTATGATACCAAACAAATTCTTGTTAAACATCGTTTTTAACTAAAAAATGAAGGGTTTTTTTCTAGTATTTTAAAAAATATTTTCATCTAGTAATTAATATTAACCCCCTTTCGTAAAATTTTCCCCCGTCTTACCCAATACAGAATTTTTCATTAACTAAAAAAGCCCTTTCAAAATGAATTTTTTGCTTTAGATCTTTTTGAGATTAAAATCAAAATACTTTTTTAAACCCAAAGGGCTTTCAATAAAAAGTTTAAAATTTTTGTATTTTTGTTACTTTTAACCCTAATTGTGTAATAGTTCAAGATTTTTATAAAACTACATAATTTTTTTTTCATTAAAGTTGGAACTAATTTTTTTACATTATTTTTCCCCATTTCAAATTTGTTTAATTTTTACTATAATCAGAAGCCATTGATCGGGATTTTATTTTTTTTGGGTAAGGATAAACGTTGGGGTTTTAGTAATTCTTTTGGGTACAAGATCCATTCAACTATAAAGTTTGTTTTAAAAAAATTTTTAAAAGTTTTTCGGGTAAAATTTAAAGTTTCCAGAGGGTAAAGGTTGACACATACCCAACCGTAAAGGTTTTTGGTCGAGGACATAATGTATTTGCTGTCAAGTTTAGGATCATAATTTTTTATTATTTATTTTTTTGCTTTACTGTATTTGTTTTAAATAAAACTATTCTCCTCTCATCCTTTTTCAATAAAAAAATACATACAAAATCAGTTATTAAACTAAAATTTAAACCAGTCATTTTTAACATTTCCCCAACTAAACCAGGACCTAAAATAATACCAAAATCTAATTTGGTTCCCATTTTTCTAAAAAATTTTCCAAAAACAGCTAAAATAATACGTCTTTTAAAATATAGATCAAAATTCTCCATTGTTTTAATTTTTAAATTTTTTCCAAATATTTTTTGCATGTTCATATTCTTTTTCAAATGGTTTTCATTTAAAAATTTAATAAAACCTTCTTTAAAAGGGAATTCTGTTTCTTTAAATTTTTTAATGAACCTGTAATCTATGGAAAACCCTTTTTTTTTAATAATTCAAAAATTTTCCCCAATTTAAAATTTAGTTGATTGTATTTAAAATCTGGAATATTTTTTTCTAGGTTTTCCCCTGATTGAGCAAAATTGGAATGAATCAATAAAAAACCAAGTCAAAATCATAAAAACCATATTCTTTCCCTATTGTTAGGAAAAAATTAATTTCTTTTTTAAATTTCCCATTTGTTGCATAAAAAAAACCGCATAACCCCTTTTAATTTTTGAAAAAATAAAAGGAAATTTTTTTTTTTTAGTTTAAAATTTATTTCATTTTGATGAGCACTTCCTCAAATTTTCCCGTTTTTGACGTGATCCCCGGGCAGGATTTTCATTTTCCTTTATTCTTTTTTACGTAGACAAAACTTTTTTTTTTAAATTACTTTTATCTTTTTTAGACATTCTTTGTTCTTTGTTTAAAATTAACAAAAATTTTTTTACAATATTCCCTTCCTCAAGAATTTTTCAATAAACTTATAAACTGCATTAGGGCCCTATAAATTGGGTTTGGATTATTTATCGTAAACAACAAACAACTTTTAACCGTAATACAATTATATGATTTTGATATGGTTTAGTAAATAAGATTCATTGGGTAAAGCAGTTAAAAAATTTTTTTGTTAATGATTCAAAATCAGCTAAATTACAAAAGGGAAGCTAAACCTTTATGAAAATTTTTTTTAAATTTTTCTTTTTTTCCCTCTTTTGGGATTTTTTACACCTTGGGAACATTAAACTAAACAGTTTGGGTTTTCATTTTAAAATTCCCTTTTTTGGAAAAATGTTTTCAGACAGCTTTTACAGAATGTTTTTTTATGTTGATATTTGTTTTTTTAAACATTAACTATTAAAGTCTTTTTATCCAAACAAATTTGGACTACAGTTCTTGAGGGGTTACATCTCATCATTTTTTTTATTTTTTATTTTATTATTTTTTTTATCATTAGTAATTAGAACATGTCACAGGTTTTTCGTATTTATATTTTGATATGTACAAGGGTAAATATATTTTCTTCATAACAAAAAATATTAAATGATATTTCATTTAAAAATTCTATTTTAGGATTTGATTTAATGTAACAGGAAATTTAATTCCAGATAAACAAATCGTTTATATGTTTTTATATTTGAAACTCTATGAGGGGTTTTCTTAACAGGAAATTTTTAAAACTAAATGACACCATCTGAAAAAATTCATTATCATCTTTTTTAAATTTATTAATCCTTTCATTGGGGTTGTAATGGTTTTGGTAATTAAATAACTTAAGCAGCCCAAAGGACTTACTTTTATCATTTTTATAAAGGTATCAACGATCTATTCTCCAGCCACTTCCTCAGAAATCCAATTTTTCCAATTCTATTTTTTTATTTCATCAAAAGCTTGATTAAGTTTTTTTATTTTGTTTGTGTTAATAATTTCTAAAAACCTTTGATTGAAAATAAGCGATTTATATATTGTATCAGGTTTATCCATTTTTGCAAAAGTTATTTTAAAAAAACGTTTATTTTTTTACCTTTTAAAGTTTTAAGTTCAATTAAGTATTTTATAAGGTCGTTTATAGTTTAAAAAAATTTGATTTTTTGGTCTTGTCTATATGTAATTTTTAATTTTAAAAATTTTTTAAAAATTTTTTTGTAGATCTCTCGATTTCCCCTCTATATATTATATTTTGAAAAAAAATTCGTTAAGAAAAAAGGGTTAAAAAAATAATTAAAAAAAATATTAAAAAAATAATAAAATAAATAAAGTTTTAAATTATCTTTAAGAAGAAATAAAATATTTAAACTTATATCTTTTCCATTAGTTTTTGATATTCCACATTTTACTCGGTTTTCTCCTTTGCAGCACATTGTTATTAACCAAGAATTAATACCAAGGTTTTAGACGCTGCATAATTGCTTTTATATGTTTTTTCTATCATTAGTATCACAGTCGGTTACAATTACTTTTTTAGGATTGTTTTCGAATATTATTTGGTCTGGACAATCACATAATCTTTCAGCGTTTTCTTCTTCATTTAATAACACCACAGTTCCATTCCAAATAAATTATTTTTTAAAAGATAAGGATCTATAACATTTTGTAATTTATCAATGACATGATTTTTATATTCATCGCTAACTATTTGATCAAGTTTTGATTTAATAACATTTCTTCTTTTAAGAACTTTCTTATATGAATTTTTGTCTGGATTCATTATTTCTCCTAAAGTGCTAGATAATTTTGGCATAATCATTCTATCTACCTTTCTATTAACCATCTATATATAATATACTTATAGAAAAAAAATCTCTAAAAACACATCTAAAGAACATTTAAAAAATAGGTAATATTATCTATATCTTTTGAATAAGATTTTAAAGTCATTTTTTCTAAATTGTTATCAACTGTTAAAATTTAATACCTTCTTGAAACATTCTGTTTAACCATTCTTCGTGTAATTTGTGTAGTTTTTCTAAATAGTCCAAACCAACTCTATTTTCTTCCGTTCTGTTTTCTTTTTGAAGCCTTTTAAAGCATATTTCTGGGTCGGTTTTAACATAAACAAATCCATCAATTGGGTTTTTTTCCGTATGGTTTTATAATTAGATCAGTTAAGAAAAGATTGTATACTGCCCACTCGGGTCATTTATAACACCATTGTCGTGATGTTGTTTTGTAAAAACGTTTACTGTTAGTTAAATAACAACGTTCAAGGACAGAAACACCATCAAACTGTTAGCAGAAGATAACATTTTTATATGACTGTTTAAAGTTGTTAGCTGAAAAGGAAATAAATATTGGAAGGTTCTTGAGCAGCAAGTTCAAAAAGGTTATATGAATTATAATCAAAGTCCATAACATTTTGCCATTCGTGAATTGGTTCTGGAATTATATTAAAATTAGGATTATATTCTTTAATAATATCTAAAAATGTACTTTTTCCTGATGCAATATTACCTTCAACTGATATATTTTTTCTCATTTATACAAAATACTTACAGAAAAAATCTTTAATTAAAGTTAATACAGCTCTTCTTCTTTTTTACTTTTATATCCGTTAAGTTTAAATTCCTTCATGTACGTTTCAAAAGGCATTGAATATTTTTTTTCTTTCTGCATTTCTAAAAGTATTGTAAAAATATCCTGAATAACTTGTTTATCTTCTTCTTTATTTACTTTTCCAATCCGTGCTTTTGTTATTAGTTGTTTTATTTTGTGATGATGTGCTTTTAAAATAAATTTCTTGTCGTCAAGTTTTAGTCTGTTAGTAAATATGGTAATTACTGATGGAACAGCGCCAGCAACTGCTACAAATATAGGAATAGCTGGAACAAGTGCTAATGCAGCTGAGCAACCAAAGACACCTGCTGTAATATATAATCCGGTACTTACTCTCCCACAAAATTTATAACTTTTTCTGTAAGCAGCAGCTAGTTTAGTTAAGTGAATAATTAATTGATCTATTGTTTCTATTCCATTATTATTAGAAATAAGACTTTTATTACTCATTTATATAATTAAACTTTTTAGTTTCTAAATTAAATTTGTTCAAGATCGCTAAACGGAACCCAACTATTAAATTCTTCACTATAACCTTTCCATTTTACTAAAGCTTGTTTTTTCTTATAGTCTCGTCTAATAACTTTTTCTATTCTAAAAACTTCTTGTGTAGTAGGTAAAAGTTCTTGTTCATAAAATGAACCTTGAATTATTTCATCATTTAAATCTTTAATAGTGTATGTTCTGGGATTTGTATTATTAATTTTATAAATTATAAATATTTCCTCTGTCCAATTTGGTGTATATCCTTTTTCAAAATGTCTTTTAAGTTTACTTAAGCGAACTCGATCACCAATTTTAAATTTTGCTTTACTCTTTGGTATTTTTAAATCACCATATAAATTAAAGTAAACAGTACCTTTATTTAAGTTTTTACTAGCTTCGGTTGGTGTCATTTTTATACTAGAATGTTTTGTTTTGTTATATTTATCAACCATATCCTGCAAATTATTTAAAATAAGTATAAGTATTATTTGCTGTAAAATATTTCCACATTATTCTTTTTAAACTTCTATTAAATCTTTCTATTACTACAGCCTTTCCTTCATTAAATGTATGGTACATATTAATCTTATTTTTATTCAAAAATGATTCAAACTTTTTATTATAAAATTCTTTTCCTCATCTACCCATAAATTTACTGGTAATCGTCCTTCTAAAATTATTTTTTCAAATGCTTCAGTAACAGATTCTCCAGTTTTGTTCTTTAATGGAATAACCCAAGCATATTTACTAAATATATCAATAACGGTTAACAAGTACTTTACTCCTTTATTATATTTTGAAAAAGCTTGCATGTCAACTAAATCAGCTGACCAAGTATCATCAATATCATTAACTATCACTCTTCGTTTCCTAAATTTTCTTTTAATTGGTTTGTGTAATTCTTCTGCTAATTCATTGCTCCAGCGGTAGCTCAGAGTTACCGGCTCTGCAGTGATTCCGGGGGTATACTCTACCCCCTTTTCCCGTTTTTTGATTTTTGTCCGAGACCAAGTGTGTATTTCGTTTCAATTATAGCTTTCACAACTAAATGTTTTGCAATCTTTTCTCCAAATGTTTTTGATTTAGTTTTATTTAAATTGGAAAGCATTTGTTTATCACATGTACCCTTTTTTACACCACTGTCATAGCAAAAATCATGGTCCATACATACTGCATCCAGTTCATTGACAGGGGGTCCATTATCTAGGGGATTTCCTGGTCCACAATAATTATATCCTGGGAGTGTTAAACCTTTCTTAGGTAATAAAGGTAACATTGCTTTGTGAATATCTAAATTACCCCCTGTACTTTTAACGAACTTTGATTTCATTTTTCCACAAGATGAACAAGTAGCCCTTATCATTTTTCTCCCGTTTTTTTGTTGTAACATAATGAGGATTTATATTATCAGTAAATCTTTTTTCTTTCAAACAATATATTTTATTCTGTAAACTCATCTATATCATATGTATTTAAAACTTTTTAGTTGGTTTTTACTGGGTTTAAAACCTGTGGATTTTAAATTGTCTGGCATTGGTCGACTTTTTAGAAGTGGTCAAAAGGTTAAGTGGGGTCAGATGTTTCAAAAACGCTATATTTAATACTACTTAGGAATACTGTGTATATCGAACAAATGTCATTACAAACGTATTGTTAGAGATATTGAGCAAAAATTTAGAGAGCTAACCTTAGATAACAACAAACATGTGTATTCCTATTTGAACACTGAAGTTATACTACACACTTGATTATGGGAGAAATAATACTAATGTTATGTATACTGTACTGGCACAGTGCTAAACTATGTTGTGAACAGAACAGTAAATATATACTATACAAAAGTACCTTTTCCGATGATTGCTTCTATCGTATATGCATTATTTTTATTTAAAAGACGCGAGACAACGTGAGCTGATAACCCACTTAATATTTTAGAAAATACTTCTACACAACTTCGGTCTGTCAACGTCAATACAGCATTATCTTAATATTGTCACTATTTTATATATTAGATAAACTGTACAAAATGTTCTGCTCGAGAAGTTTGCATAAAATAAGGCCATTTCTATTACAACTTGTCCTTATCGAGATTAACAATTGTTGGCGACGTTTGGCACCATTCTATTTTACATGGATGCAAATTATAAGCCCGAAATTGACACAGTAACATCCATCCTTCATACTTAACGAGCAAAATATGAAGTTGCTTTCTGATTATATTCAGAAAGATTATCAAATGCTTTGCATTAGGTTAAAGAATAGTACAAATTGTACATATGTATGGCTGAATACAGTATAAATGATTACTACCACTAAAAATATTCCAGATTTTATTATAAACTATAAATGCATTTATTATACAGGTATTGACTTATGTTTCGGTCAATATGTGTTTTTACAGGTCCGTAAAAACACATATTGACCGAAACATAAGTCTATACTTGTTATATTATATGCCCTTCTCAAAATGCATTCATTTGACTGACCCATATATCATACATATAAGAAAAAGTGATATCACAAGTGTCATTATCACTTTTGTAGGTCAATATCGCTTTTTGCGGACCCGCGCGTGCACTCATTTCGACCAATCAAATGAGCGCATTTGAGAAGGGTATATAATATTATGAATATGTAAGCTCTACGTACACAATCTAAGTATGAAATATTTCAGTGAAAGAAAGCAATTGGATATCTTCAAGTTTACTATTCAAAGGAAAGGTGAAGTCAAAGGTTTTAGGACCGCGTATAAACATTCGCCTTTTTGGTGAGAATTAACCTGAAAGTCTACAATCAATACTACACATATAAGATAGATTCAAAGAATATATTGTTTGTGGTGTAAAATGTATTGCTAAAATAGCTCGTCATATTTGATACATGTATGTCGTGTGTACGTATATTGTATATCGACACCAGCTGTCTGTCAGCTGGTGTACTGGGGTAGGCAGTATTCTCAACATTTTCAGTCTCAGGATAAAGTTAAGTTTGAGAGTTTTGCTTTTTTTCTTATAAATTTGGTGATGTAAGATGATAAAACAGTTAGGTAATACATGTAAAAAAGAACATTTTATGTACAAGTCAAATTTTGAGAAGGACATATGGGAAACAAATTATATCAATTTATCTTCTAGAAGAATGAACTTTAAGGCGAAGTGATACGCTAAATATCTCAAAATTAAATACCAGACAACTATATTGGATTCTACTGATTATATTTAACCACAAGAGTATCAGAACAAGACGTCTTATTTTTTCTCCTGTTGCCTCAATTTTCCAGTTCTGAAGTACTTTATGTATAGGTTATAGATCATTTACTGACTTTGTAATGTAATTAAGTTTGCCGAAACCGAGCGTAGCGTAGTGAAGGCAAAACGTAATGCATTAGAATGTCAATAAATGTACCTATAACCGACCTATAACCGACTTATAGTTTGTTTAAACACCCCTTTTTCATCAATCAGCGACATCTCCGTCTTAATAAACTAAACCACACAGGGAATCCTTCTTTGAAAATTAGTAGAAACATATTTCTTTTTTAATTTGCACATTTGTACATAGTGACTTTTTACAATTTCTGATTAAAAAAAATTGTTTCTGTTTTATTTTGCTAAGGTGTCTTTGAGAAAAAAGTTGAAAAGATTTGTATCTGAATTTCCCTAGGAGGTGTGGCCAACATTGTCTGTACACAAAATCATGCGGATGTAATTATAAATACATAATGGACGACTCACTTATCGAGTAGTTTGTAGAAGACAATATTACATTCTTATTCGATGAAAATATCATATGCAGGTTTAACTCGTAATAATCTAACAGTACTATTTAAGCAACTACATGTATAATTTTAAAAATGAAACAAAACAAAGTAAGTGCACTCGGGTTTATTTTTAGACCAGTAGAGGTAACTGATCGTGGAGATAATACAAAGAGTGAAAGGTGCAGAAAGGTCAAACTTGAACTATGAAAGTACAGCTTGCATTAAAAAGAACAAAAAAAACCCCACAATTTGATATTTATGTATTTGGTCCGTTCATTACATAGACACATTATTTCTTGTATGCAGTCTCTGTTTTGGTAGTTGCTCCGCCTCCCCTATAGCAGGCGGAACAATGAATACTCATTAATTTTGTACTACTGGGCCATTTTTTTCAGTTATGAAATGATATGAAAATAAGCTGGTTACTTTTTTGAAAATCCTTCGCTTGTCATTGGATAAAAAATGATGTTTGAACTATAAGCTACTCACTAAGTTACTGAATTTGTGTTCTAACCAGAAACAATAAATGTAAGTTAATATCGTCTTACTAATTATTTTCCTGACTTTCCCGCAATGTCGTTACTGGGTAAAATGACTGAGAATAAAGATGCCTGTTTAATCATGAAAATAAAATCATAATTAAGTTTTCGCGGTTTGTTTGCATTTTGTAATTCATATATATTTTGAAGAGATGAATGCAGACTTATTTGTTGTTATTCTGTTTATGATAATCTGCAGAAATATATTTCATAATAAACATTCAGATAATGTTTAACATGTCTTGTTTTTGGATAAAATTGAAAACAAAAGTACAAAGTTTATGTTTCAAACATGTTGAGCTTTTATGAAATGTGTATGTGCCAATGTTGCGTTTCTTTACATATGGATTTATACACAGAATCTCAGACAGCGTCAGTATCACTGTGATTACATTTTCTGTCGCAGTTTTATTGAATTAGAGATAATATGTCCGTATTGCCGAATTAAGTATGTCGTACTGTCAGATTACTGAATAATCATAAACGTGTCGTGTAATTCTAACTTTTAATGGAAATGACACTTGCCTCACTGTCTACATTATGAAACGTTTCGTTAGTTCTTTCTAATGTAAATTTATAATTGCACACTTTAAGTGATATAGCATTTGAATGACAAAATTAAAACAAGAGCACCGCCTTGCGGGTGCTGACGCTCATCTAATTTTTTTTGTATAATAGAAATATTGTCCTACCCATGATTTCCTAAGTCTAAAAAGGGCCATCACTCTTGCATAAAAAGCAGGATAGAGTTATGTTTATTGATGTACAGTGTCCACTTATGATGGTGAAAAACTGTTGCAAGTTTTAATGCAATAGCTTTGATAGTTTAAGAGAAAAAGTTGACCTAAACATAAAACTTAACCAAGAAATCTGATATTTTCTAAGTCCAAAAGGGGCCATAAATCTTGCAAAAAGCAGGATGGAGTTATGTTTCTTGCTGTACAGAGTCAGCTTATGATGGTGAACAAGTGTTGCAAGTTTTAAAGGAATAGCTTTGATAGTTTAGGATAAAAGCTGACCTAAACATAAAACTTAACCAAGAAAACTGATTTTCTAAGTCCAAAAGGGGCAATAATCTTGCAAAAAGCAAGATGGAGTTATGTTTCTTGATGTACAGGGTCTGCTTATGATGGTGAACAAGTATTCCAAGTTTCAAAGCAATAGCTTTGATAGTTTAGGAGAAAAGCTGACCTAAACATAAAACTTAACCAAGAAATCTGATATTTTCTAAGTACAAAAGGGGCCATAAATCTTGCAAAAAGCAAGATGGAGTTATGTTTTTTGCTATACAGGGTCAGCTTATGATGGAAAATAAGTATTCCAAGTTTCAAAGCAATAGCTTTGATAGTTTAGGAGAAAAGATGACCTAAACATAAAACTTAACCAGGCAACGCCGACGCAGACGCCGACGCCGACGCCGACAATCGTTCAAATGATGACAATAACTCATCATTTTTTTTTTCAAAAAATCAGATGAGCTAAAACTGAATAAAATTAGACGACTGTTGAAACATAATCTAATGGTACTAATGCCCGCTTAGCTTTAATGCAATAAACAATTAAGATTACCATCATTAGTGTGGCTTCTGTGTCCAAGTGTTCTAATTGCTTACTTCAAATCACGTGCCCTTCAGAGTCAAGCTCCTGGTAAAAAGTTCAGCAAAAAGCTGACGCCCAAAATGTTAGCAGTTCTACCAAAGATGTTCTACCCACTTACGGCTGCATTGATATAATCACTGATTAATGCTGGAAAGACACCATTTGACACAAATTGTAATCTATGTGACGAATGAGTCATGCACATAACAGCAACACGTTTCGATTTAGAAACAGAATTAGAACTGCATGCGTGTATCAGATATATGTTACTTTTCATGTAGCCTGTTTGGTTTGTACATCATATCAAAAGCATTTCAGCGCTTTTTGAAACAACGTGTGTTTTAACGGAATATCATACTAAAAATCATACACCAAATGCTTGCTTTATACAACATAATATTGACATCACTCCCAACCCTAAAATATGTGAATTTCATTAACCATATTAAAATACCCATATTTTATAACACTCTGAAACATAGAAGTATACAGTGTAGAATAATTATGAGGCTGCGAATTAGTTCTTGAGCAATACAAGAAAAACTAGTGACTGCAGCTGAAGGACAATATGTCGTAACAAATTGCATTCTAGATACTGCAAAGGAGTTACTTTTTAGTTTTTTTTTTTAATAAAACACCACTGTATACGAGATTCCTATATATTGTTTGAAGAAAATTTTATCCTGTACAAATACATGCTTACTAAGATTTTATATGTAAATAGCCATTTAATTTGGTCTCAAGTTTTCAGATAGATATTTTTACATAGAGACAGTGAAGTTATTAATACAAAATCCTAAACTCATCTTACAGAGAATTTTAAACTTTTTAATTTCCTTCTGCTCATGTGTTTATTACCTTTTGGCAACACTATCAAATCGATGCAACAAAATATTAAATTAACTGCTCATTTTTTTTTTTTTTTTTTTTTTTTTTGGAAAACGCACAACTTGTGTATCATTAAAGTACTTTTAAATTTAATTTATTTAAATATATTGCAATATGAGCTTGTTGCTACTTAACAATGTGTATGCGTGTATTATATGAACTTATATAAAATTATAATCAATTATTTTTCGGAACTCGTAATTCATTTTTCGTGCGCAGTTGGTTTCAAAAGTTAACGCTTTTTAATCAAATAAGTAACAAGACCTTTCGGTAAACTAACTTAGTTCCTTGTTTTGATATCTTTAGAAAACATATTGATTTTACTAGTGAAAAAAGACAGATCGTACCAGCACCTCATAGATTCATTTTTTTCAATTATGTACAAATCGCTCGCATGCCAAAGAATACATCATGTATGTTTCAATGTCTTGCAATTCAAGGCGGATATTGCTTTTCATTTGCGATCGTATTTTCCTCCCGAATTTCTTGAAAAAAAAAAACTTTTCCATTTCCTCTAATTAATGAAATTATGATCAAGTGTGTCTAGGCCAATCATAAGCATAATTTTGATGCAGTGCAGATATTAATGTGATTGGTCATGGTCTGTCATCTCATTGGAAATCTTGTCAACATACTAGGCAACCAATATCATTTGCAACTGTTGTAGCATATAAAGTTTACAGCCAGCCAGACTCTATAATTATCCTGTGAAAACTGAGATCTATGGAGTAAGTATAACTGAGACCTGTAGTACAGATCATAACTGATATGACGTAGCCACAAATCGGATATAAACCAAATATATAAATAACCAAACATTGTTGCCAAAGATGCGTTGCATGTATTTCATTAACTCTCATGAACAGGCTCAGTCAGACTAAATTCGTTATTATTTTGCTTTGTTGCATTCAACTACCATTGTAATTATGCTAACTAAATGATGTTTCATATTACACAATTAATTAGTCTTTCAATTGGCTTTCTATTGCTTTCAAACTGGTTACATATTTCTTGAACAGTTAGTAACTTAACATGACCTGTCCAAACAGAATGACTTTAGATATCAACATTAAAGTTATACATTAAACCGCGAGATGCCATTCTATTATCAAATGATTATAATACAAAACTGTAAACCTCTTAAATGATCTTTACTATAAATCGTATTTATCTAATTCGATGCTCTGTTTGGTACATATTACATTTTCCTCCCGTCCCTGTTTACATAATGTAGGCAGTGAAATTAAAAATACAAACTTCAAGCTTTTTTGAAAAAGTATTTTAAATATCATTTTCAGAAGAAAAGTTATTTGAGCTGAAAAAAAATGATCCCTGGTAAAATATTTGAAAAAAATGGAGACAACTCCGCTATGACTATACTGTAGGCTTAGGTGGCTATTGACCTAGTACCCCATGCAAACTATGCACTTTTTACCTCTATGCAGGGAGAAGCATGTATAACTGCCACAAAGATTAGCAATCTGAATAGAAAACTGTGCAAAGATCAAATAAGTTAATGCCCTGGGGAAAGTGTGACATTTTCTGTTGTGAAATTTGTCAACAAATAGACGATTTTTTGAAAAAGTCGAAACCTACAGAATTTCACGAGGTAAAATATGCTAAAAAGGCTACTGCTTGAAAGAGAACAATCTCTGCTACCCATATGTATGCGTCAAAGTATGGGAAAAACATCTAGAAATATGTGAAAATCAAAGAAATAATTTTTATGACTCTTAGATGCATGACTGGCTTATCATGCATAGCATTTAACATAGATAGATTACTTTTCTATTGCACTGATATAACATGGACAGGATTAGGATCAATAAACAGTGTTAACTAAACAATTTTACTATATAAACAGATTGTTTCCCTTGTGTAAAGAGGGCTTATGGGTAAGTCTCTACATAATGTTACATTTCCACAATTTAATTGATACTGCCGTAGATCGTTTGTAGCTATAAAAGAATGTATTTATTGAGTCAAATTCTGTCTTATATTATAATTAGATAATCAGTTTTTATCTATTTTTTTGTGTGTTGAACTGTTTTATTAATATTACAGAAGGCCATATTGAGATTTAAGATGTTTAATATGTTCTAACACTGTTATATATCTTTATGTGTTACCTTCTTTAAATAAAGTTATTATTATTATTATTATAGTCCAAACGTCATGACGCCAGTACGATGACCGTAGTCACGAAATCACGTTGATTTTAATGTTAATATACCCGGACAGTGGAGTGAAAAACAAATCAAAATGTATTCGAATTTCTCTGGAACATGCCTACAAATCTGTGAATTATCTTTTTTAATATCATTTAAAGTACTGTATCTTATATTAAGGTAGTTCTGCACGTTCGGGTCGAAATTTTTTCAACATTGTAGAATTTGATTAAACCCTGATTTTTCAAAATTTCATAATATCCTTAGAAATTTCAGCACATAAAGAATATGGGTCGTGTGCTTGGATTCATGCTCGATTGATTTGAAAAAATCGACCTGACGCAATTTTTTATAATCCGAGGCTATGGAAAAATCTCAACTTTCATAACATTTTTGCGAATAGAAAATTTTCAACAATGTATAGTTTAATAAACTTCTCGCAGTCGTAAATAAACGTATGGACTATAATATGGTGAAATAAAATGATGTGCTAATTGTTTTTTAGATATTTGATCATGATTAAAGTGAACCGCACATTTCAAGCTAATTTTAAGACATTAATTTGAATTATTTAACGTGTCAGATGTTTTCCGGATAAATGACGTCACGATATCACTTTCGGTTTATCACACGTGCAGAACTACCTTAACATCAGTAATATGTGTAACTACGTTACTACCAGTAATCGCGGATGCTTTTAGCTTTATTTTTATCTAAGGGATATTTTTCGTTAATCATAAATTCATTTGATTTTGCATACCTTTGGGTTATTTTGTTTTGCTTGACAATATTGTCCGCCAAACTATGATCGAAGCAAATTGTGAGTGGAAAATGTCCAACAGATCTAAGACAGAGTAGCACATTTTACTTTATAAATAAAAATGCATGGACAGAACATAACGCTTTCTTCGTCAAATATCTAGTTTTAAATCTTTATATATCGAAAATGTTTTCAAAGAAGTATGTAGGCTTAAAACTACTTTGGGCATCACAGACTCAATTCTCTTGCATTTTCTGATATACGTATTTCTTTTCTTCAAGACATAAAACATTAAGAAGTAAACAGAAGCTGATAAAGGCTGGAATAAATAGTTAAGTTAGATTAACGTTTAGATAAAATGTTTCCCATTGCTTTTGTTATCTATTTTTGATCACATTAAAACATATAAATAAAAAAGTTTAAAGGGATTTTCATAATACGTGCAAATTTTTCTTCTCTACGATCTGTCCGAAAACATTTTTATTGCATATCTATGTAGTAGATCTACATCATAATTGAATTCCTTAATCTACAGGGGATCCTTCCAGTTTACTGAAGCGGTGAAGAGTTTTACTTTCAGATGATAAAAGATATACAGGTTGCTTTAGAAACAAACGATATCGTGTTTTAAAAACAATTTGCACGGTACATTGTACGAAAACACGAAGAATTTAGACCATATTAAGTAGCAGTTCAAAACTTCCAATCATTTAGTTAACTAAAATATATGATGCAGTTGGAATCAAGCTTTGTTGGCACTTAACCATTAAAGGACTAAACAACAGCACATATTTTCAAAAATTTGAGACAGACAAGTCATTATTAAAAACGTTGCAAACCTCACATCAATGGATGTTGCGCTGTATGTTTTAAAACCCCAGTATGTTTCGTTATCTGAAGATGTAATTTCAAACTGGAACTCAGGATTTGAGTTTGGATTCAACATCGGTCATCAATGTAAACCATTTTTGAAATTTCAAACTCCATATTAACTTACGAAAGCTTTTTTACGACTATATTTCACAAAAAAATAATTTATAGGCTGCCACATATATTCCTATAGTGTTTCCCTTCTGAAATCAAGAGTATGATTCATGACGTTTAGGAAGAACAATTTTACAGCCTAGTAGGACAAAAGATTGACCATACGTTAGTCAGCCACGATGCTATTAAAACATTTGGCAATGACATTTTTATAGCTGTCTGGCCAATGTTACAGCAGTTTTCCTAGAAACAAACAACTGAATTCGAGGTAAGGTGCTAAAAGCAAAGACAGTATTGTCGCATTTGTAAAGGTAACACCGACTTACTGTACACACTGTATTTAAAATTGATATATTCACAGCCAAAAACACTGCTAATTACAATTATAATAATAATATACAAAATGTCTCTTAATTCACATTGTTATATGTAAAATACAGCTTATCCTTTGCATTATTTTTTCTATTAAAATCTATTCTTTATAGCTAATATATATCTTAAATTTGAATACACTAGTCAACACCAACCCTTAAAAATGTTCCAAAGTAAATCTAAACGCTAAACATGTCTTTCAACAACACGATCATAACTTATCAATTATAAGAAATCTCTTCACTTCTATTAAAAGAGTCTTCAGAGAAAATGAAAGAAGTATTTAACATACACTATATGACAGTATTTATACAACTATATCATCAAGCAGTTACGTAGATAATGCTTACATACATCTCAAGAACATGTTGGCTTTTTTTTCTCAAGGAAATATAAAATGTGTCAGTCATTATGATTTTATGAACAGCTTGAGAATATATCTGATGACTTGTTTGCCCTGAGTGAAAATACATTAAAGTAGCTTTAGTTTTCAATTACAAATAAAGCATTATCTCATTGCCTTTATTGTATCAATTGTACAAAACACAGTAATAGATCTAAATTCTTTAGAATCAATTTTAATAAAACGAAGACTTCTGACGTGACGTCCTACGTAGCTACTCCATTAAATATTTGGTATGAAATAGTCACAACACAAGTTTTACTCAGAACCTGCCGGGTAGTCATACAATATAAGTAAACATGTAGAACACGTATTAAGAGAGGGATAAATTAAGATTAAGTAATTTAAAGATTTAAAAGTATCATTGTTAAGGTTAGATGATTTCGACGACTCATAGATACATGGTCGTAGATGTTACTTACGACCTAATTTAACCTACACATATTCGGAAACTGAACTCAAAGGGCCGCAACCTAAACTTAAAATCATGTATGTGTGATACAGAGTGACATTCATTTATAATAAAAAGGTCGTACCTGCAACTTACGACCTTATAATATGGCATAATATAAGATATTGATACACATTTATATAGTGAAAAGAGCCGTAAGTGGCAGATACGACCTTTCATTATAATGACTGAAAAATACAGCGTATTCATAAATGTTTAAATAACCTCAGCCCAGTGAATAAATGATAATCAGTTCTGTCAGTCTAATAGGGTTATTATACCAGTAATATAAGTCGATCTGGTAAGTTCATCTTCTTCAAAGTTTGCAAAGCTAACTGCAGAATGTTGAACATTGCTGTTCGCTAATTCATCAATTTGAATATTATTAGTTAGAATATAAATGTAAACACTTGGCGATGTAGAGGCACAGTATTGTATTGTATATAATTATATTAGTATAATCACTTATATACGGACAGTGTATAATCGGGTAAGAAAATCAGTGCGATGTAGAAAGTACTTCAGACATGGGAAGGAATAAATAACGTGTAGTGCATTTAATATTGAATCAAAATAAGGAGTGATGATGCTAATTGTCTAAAACGTTTTGACGTTTTGATAAATGAAAAGTAATAATTGCCAGGTTATGTAATATGGCATCTGAACTATTAACACATAACGTAAATCAGTTGTTACATCAAAATTAAATGTTATTAATTGCCGCTTATTGATATTGTAATGAACGATCAAGACAGATGTTATAGCATAGCTTCTTTTGCCTAGTGGTCAATGTGATGACTTTAAATAGCCTGGCACAGCCTAAGTAGCCTAGTGGAAGAGCACACGCTTTGAGTGCGTGAGGTCATAGGTTTTCTTCCCCCCCCCCCCCCCCCCCCCCCCATCTCCCATTTCCCCTCCGCGTGATATAATAGACGTGAAACATAATCATTTAATACCATTTTTTTTTACAAAATGCGACTAGTATTTCACACATCATTTTTATCCTTAAATGTTTAAATAAATGAGTCGATTATCATTATGGAGAATAAATGAGAAGCTGATAATTGTGAATAATGAAATGATGGCAACAGCAATATAACATTTCGACATACAATACACAGTTTACACAGTAACATTGGAATTGTAAGTAGGATTACTGACTACCATTTTGATAAGGGCAAAACAAGGTGGCTGCATTGAAGAAAGAAGTTTTTGAGTTTGATACTAAATACTGCGGAAAGGTAAATCAGTAAAATACCACAGAGTTAGAGCTTTCCAAGAGATGATACGGATTTAACCATGACATTTGGCCATATGGATTCCTACTGACATAGTGACTTTGAAATGTTTAAATCAATATATAAAATCCATGTAATAGAGGAGAATTTCCACCCCACCTCCTTTTGATCATTTATCTTTTTCTTTTTAATCCCTGAAAAAAGGTACAAATTCACTTATTTTTTGTTGCAGCCCTTACATCTATTTTCTCCATACAAGCATTTTATCACGCACTGTCTGTGTCATTTACCGACAACATTCTGTTAAGAAAAGCATAAAAGCATAAACAAAATCCTTTTGAAATAAAGACATTTAAATGAATAGTGATTGCTCATATCTGCAGTAGTTGAAACTAGATGTATAAAAGTAAGCTTATAGTGTGTTGGTTTACAGGTAGACAGACAGACAGACTTTGTAACCATTCCGGGAAAACTGAGACAGATATAGTAAGCGTGATTGGATTGTAAGAGATATGTATTAGATTTTGCCGACGCCGGAACTGAGTGTAATAATAAACTACACCGAATGAGCAAAGTTATAACAATATAATAGTGATAATAATGATAAAACGTAACTATAGAAATGATTAACAGTAAGGTGATAAATAGGTCTAACCTCGGGCTCTTAGTTTGGTGTGCTGATAGCAAGAAAAAGAGTGGAAAAACATCAAAATCTTACAACTTTAAAACTGTAGCAATAATCGATCGAAGGGAAGGTGATGAAAGAGTGCGTATACGCAAATCCACAGATATTTTCAGAAATTTCAAAATTCATAAAATGTATACAATGTTGCAGGTATTTTTGAAAACCATATGGTCATGTTATGGTCGACTCTATCGATAATACTTTAGAAGACAAAAAGCGTGTTTTTTGTTACAAAATGGATAAGGAAATTTGCATAAATTGATATGACTGTTTATCTTAATTTATTGCTTTTTCTGGAAGTCGAACTTTCAATTTTATCTGATTAAATGAATTGTGGAAGGTTTTCAAAAAGCGGTGACGTCATAAAGTTGTTCAAGTAAAGGATATTTTTTATGAAAATTTTAGTTTATGTATTTAAAGCGGCGTCTTAATACCAGGAACATGCATATAATTCACTTGCATAGGCAATTAGAACTAGAAAATGCTTTTGTAAAAAAGCGCATGTCTCCCCCAATGCAAAGTCCTATAGGCAAGAAGTCAATAGGGGTCAGGAGCGAAAGTCAAAGAGACACTGATGGTTAGCTGCAATAGGGATCATCTATTTGGCATGTCCAGTCATCCCACTAAATTTCAACACTCCTGGCCTATTGGTTCTCAAGTCACTGTTCAGGCTCCTGTGACCTTGACCTTTGATCAAGTGACCTCAAAATAAATAGGGGTCATCTACTCTGCATGTCCAATCATCCTATTAAGTTTCAACATTGTAGATCAAGTGGTTCTCAAGTTATTTCCAAAAAATGATTTTACATGAACAGGCCACTGTGACCTTGACCTTTAATAGACTGACCCAAAAATCAATAGGGTCATCTACTCTGCATGTTCAATCATCCTATGAAGTTTCAACATTCTTGGTCAAGTGGTTCTCAAGTAATTGCTCGGAACTGGTTATCAATGTTCAGGCCCCTGTGACCTTGCCCTTTAACGGAGTGACCCCAAAAACAATAGGGGTCATTTACTCTGCATGAACAATCATCCTATGAAGTTTCAATATTCTGGGTCGAGAGGTTCTCAAGTTATTGATTGGAAATGGTTTTCAATGTTCAGGCCCCTGTGGCCTTGACCTTTAACAGAGTGACCCCAAAATCGTTAGGGGTCATCTACTCTGCATGAACAATCATCCTATTAAGTTTCAACATTCTGGGTCAAGTGGTTCTCAAGTTACTGACCGGAAATGGTTTTCAATGTTCAGGCCCCTGTGACCTTGGTCTTTGATGGAGTGACCCCAAAATCAATAGGGGTCATCTACTCTTCATGTACAATCATCCTATGAAGTTTCAACATTCTGGGTTAAGTGGTTCTCTAGTTATTGATCGGAAATGGTTTTCAATATTCAGGCCCCTGTGACCTTGACCTTTGATGGAGTAACCCCAAAATCAATAGGGGTCGTCTACTCTTCATGATCAATCATCCTATGAAGATTCAACATTCTGGGTCAAGTGGTTCTCTAGTTATTGATCGGAAATGGTTTTCAATGTTCAGGCCCCTGTGACCTTGACATTTGACGGAGTGACCCCAAAAACAACAGGGGTCGTCTACTCCAGCAGCCCTATAACCCTATGAAGTTTGAAGGTTCTAGGTCAAATGGTTCTCCAGTTATTGCTCGGAAATGAAGTGTGACGTACGGACGGACGGACAGGGCAAAAACAATATGTCTCCTGGGGGAGACATAACTACCAAATATGTGCTTTACATAACCCTGTCGTTTTAGCAACTAAGTTGAACCGCATATTCATAATTAGTTTTATAGAATAGGGGTCAGGAGCGAAAGTCAAAGAGACACTGATGGTTAGCTGCAATAGGGATCATCTATTTGGCATGTCCAGTCATCCCACTAAATTTCAACACTCCTGGCCTAGTGGTTCTCAAGTCACTGTTCAGGCTCCTGTGACCTTGACCTTTGATCAAGTGACCTCAAAATAAATAGGGGTCATCTACTCTGCATGTCCAATCATCCTATTAAGTTTCAACATTGTAGATCAAGTGGTTCTCAAGTTATTTCCAAAAAATGATTTTACATGAACAGGCCACTGTGACCTTGACCTTTAATAGACTGACCCAAAAAATCAATAGGGTCATCTACTCTGCATGTTCAATCATCCTATGAAGTTTCAACATTCTGGGTCAAGTGGTTCTCAAGTAATTGATCGGAACTGGTTATCAATGTTCAGGCCCCTGTGACCTTGCCCTTTAACGGAGTGACCCCAAAAACAATAGGGGTCATTTACTCTGCATGAACAATCATCCTATGAAGTTTCAATATTCTGGGTCGAGAGGTTCTCAAGTTATTGATTGGAAATGGTTTTCAATGTTCAGGCCCCTGTGGCCTTGACCTTTAACAGAGTGACCCTAAAATTGTTAGGGGTCATCTACTCGGCATGATCAATCATCCTATGAAGTTTCATCATTCTGGGTCAAGTGGTTCTCAAGTTACTGACCGGATATGGTTTTCAATGTTCAGGCCCCTGTGACCTTGACCTTTCACAGAGTGACCCCAAAATCGTTAGAGGTCATCTACTCTGCATGAACAATCATCCTATTAAGTTTCAACATTCTGGGTCAAGTGGTTCTCAAGTTACTGACCGGAAATGGTTTTCAATGTTCAGGCCCCTGTGACCTTGACCTTTGATGGAGTGACCCCAAAATCAATAGGGGTCATCTACTCTTCATGTACAATCATCCTATGAAGTTTCAACATTCTGGGTTAAGTGGTTCTCTAGTTATTGATCGGAAATTGTTTTCAATGTTCAGGCCCCTGTGACCTTGACCTTTGATGGAGTAACCCCAAAATCAATAGGGGTCGTCTACTCTTCATGACCAATCATCCTATGAAGTTTCAACATTCTGGGTCAAGTGGTTCTCTAGTTATTGATCGGAAATGGTTTTCAATGTTCAGGCCCCTGTGACCTTGACATTTGACGGACAGACCCCAAAAACGAAAGGGGTCGTCTACTCCAGCAGCCCTACAACCCTATGAAGTTTGAAGGTTCTAGGTCAAATGGTTCTCCAGTTATTGCTCGGAAATGAAGTGTGACGTACGGACGGACGGACGGACGGACAGGGCAAAAACAATATGTCTCCTGGGGGAGACATAACTACCAAATATGTGCTTTACATAACCCTGTCGTTTTAGCAACTAAGTTGAACCGCATATTCATAATTAGTTTTATCGAAGTGGTAACTAAACATGACCTTTCAAAATTATCGGAGGATCTTGTTTTTTGGTATCAGTAAACAAGTTTATTAACAAACATGTCAGTGTTATTTCATCAAAATGTTGGCGAAAAGCAGAAATTTTATGTTAAGCATCAGAGGCACAGAAACAAGATGATTTAAATACACTACGATTTACTTGAAAATGAAGACAGGAACATTTCCAGGCTTGAACGAAAATACTGAATTCCATTTATAGCGCAATTTTTAAGTGAGATATTAATTACAGAAAAAGCACTTTCAATATTTTCAAATATCTGTGTAGACTGAGATATTATGAGGTAAATATCTGGAAAAAGTGCTAAATTATGATTGTCAGAATAAGCTCCACTGGTGATAGTAAATTTGTACGTGTATTGAATGGAACTTTCAAAGAAATATTTTACACTTGGTACAGATTTCCTATATCTATTAAGAGACCTAACTCGTGTGACTTTATCTGGCATGCGTCCATAGCATTCTGATTCTCGTTCTAATAATAATAAAATTATTTTTATTTACTTCAAAACCCAAATGTCGGAATCGCCTTATTAATATGAGTGTCTGCGAAATATGTTTTGTCTGATATCAGTAAAAATGATGATTAATATGGTGTCATCGATAGTATCACGTTAAATATGACCTATATTTTTCCACTTCCTTATCAAAGTTTGTCTAAACGCTGATGCTTATAGAAGAATCCAGTTTGCATAACATCCTTTATAAGTTCTAACCTTAATATTTATTTTTTATGGTGAATAGTACATTAAAAGAATATGATTCTTAACTATGGCATTTTCTGATAAATGGGGTGATTGTTTTCACAATCTGAGACATTAAAAGTGTATAATTAAGCTGATAAAAGATAAAATGTGTCAAAAATGCAATGCAAACATTAAAAAGACTTTTAACTTTCATGGTACCTTAATTATATTGTTATCGACTTGGCAGTCTTTCAGGAATTTTCAACTGTTAAGTTACAAGTCGCATAAAACATTTCATGTTCTATTTTGCGGTTTGTGCGAAAACATTTTCTTATTATATATCAATTAAGTATATCATAATTGATTAAGTTGATCTGTACAGGATTTAAACAATTTGCGATGTGGTGAGAAGAACATAGTTTCAGTGATTAAACTATTTCCAGACTGCTAAAGAAACAAAATGTCATTAATTACTGAAACCACTTTATCCTTGGTGCATTGTATTAAGATATAACAAGTAATGTTTTGATACCCAACAAGACGACGAATATTTAAAATATGAATTTATTACTGACTGAACCATCTGAAGTAGCATTTTCAAGCTGCTTCACTATAAATATATTTTCGATAGGATCAATATACTTTGACTGTTGAAAGATACAACGACTGCAAGCAATTCCAGGAAAGTCAGATCTTTTTTTTAAACCAGTTAGATTGGAAAGCTTTAAATCATCGGATGCTTGTTTGCATGTTATAAACAACTGAATATTATTAGCTTTATTTTACTTTATTTTAGAGCTCTAAAAGCATACTGGAACAAGTAATTTGAGTAATGGTCAATCTATAATAAAGACTGTGAGAAGATCCTTTGGAATCATGAAGCACAATTAAGCAAACTAATAGGAGACTCGGTTCGACTGAGTCTGTTCTATTTCAACTTTACATTTAAAGTAACAATTTTTGAACTTTTACAGCTAAATCTTATTTTATTTAATAATAAAACGATCACGATTTAAATATTCATGTTTGAAAATTATTCTTAATTCCAGACATATGCTTATATCTCTGAATCATAGATAAATTTTCCTTTCATGAATTACATTTCGTTCCTGATTAATGAGATCAGGACAAACGCGAACAAAATTTACACTTTACAGACGTTTATAGACAAAATGGTGGATCATACGTTAGTTCGCTATGTTACTGCTTGATATGGCGACGTAACAATGGGCAATTCCATTTTGTAGCTTTTAAGTCAGAAAACAAACAGCTTCGCGTACATGTACGAACATTACTGAAGCTTATATAAAAGTTATAAGGTTTAATTATTACATTTATCTTGCTTTCTATTGGTCAATAGACGTCACGTGGAGACAGGATATATTCCATATCCTGCAAGTTTATTTCAGATATGAATTTTGATTAAAAACAAAATGGCTGCCGCATCGCTAGCGTAATTGAATCAAGTCAGATTATAAGCTCCAGCTATAGATATCGTTTCGTGTTAAAAAATTTAGTGTTTTCTTGCCGTTCTATTTTTTCCTATCTAAATTAGGTTCGTGAAGTTAGTGGAAATAAAAGAACAGTAACTCTGTATAGGATGGCCGCGATTGCTAGGTTGAAATGTTGTTTTAGTTAAATCTTCGTAAAGCAAAGGAATTAACACATTTATAAGACAGCAGTTTGTTGTAGGATCAATTAATCTACCTGCAAGATGAGGGAATTAACAGGAAACGGGACGAAAGCCGAAGTTTTATGACATTTCTGACATCGTGTAATCTGATGATTTTCGAAAGGACGGACCATAACAGTTTTTCAAAACCAGTTCATGACCTGTATAAATGAGCTTCTGTGTTTTGTGATTCAGTCAAAATACAGTTCATTTTGCATTTTATGGCTGGTGTTAATCAACGATAATCAAAGCATGATGACCCGAGAAGATTGCAGAATTTCAGTCTGCACTGTATTAACTGTAAGAAGCTTTATTAAATAAATATAAAAATATGTTAATTACAGCGAGGATGTAAAAGGTAGTCGGCAAGATAAAATCGTTACACTGCTTGTTGGTGTCAGGATACGGGATATACGCTGTCTCGAAAATCCATATCAGGCTCGAGCTTCGATATGGATTTCCTCGACAGCGTATATCCCGTATCCTGTCACCAACAAGCAGTGTAACTAATAGTATTGTTTTTGTTGCTTTCATTTATCATATTCGAGGTATTTAGCTGATATTCAATTGGTTTTGTCATAGATACAACACCACATGTAGTAGCTAGCTAGAGCTATCATTAAAGCTGCTTCATACCCAACAGGAAAGTCTTGTTTGAAGACGTTATAATGGTAGTAAGTAACTGTACCTGACGGATATAGAATATCAAAGAATTCCCAACAGTTCATTTAATTTAAAAGCTCTTAAACTATTAAATGTCCAAATGAAACATATGAAATGTAAGTACAATTTGGAGTACATTTTATCAATGCTAATGAAAAACTTCTTCTCCTTTTCATTTCCAATTATTGCCATCTTTCAGTGTGTATATATTTTCTGCAACACATTTATTTATCAATTAGGCATATTACATTTACAACTGTGCATATTAAATGACCTGTATTTCTTAATACTTTTTGATATGTTATTGATTCATTTTTCTACATTTAATTTATAAATGACAGTTCCATTGGAAAATCTAAAAATAAAATGAAATAGGCAAATCACAACAACAATCTTCAAGCGCCGTGTTGCAGCTGCAGAAAGTCTCCCTGTACTTGGACTCAGTGATGTAGATTTTTCTGCTCATTTCAGATTTTGGAATAGATTTATTTTAATGTTACAGCAATAGAAATCCGCTTAAGCTTGTGCTAGAGGGTATGAGTACCTCTCATGAACAGACTCAATCAAACCGAGTCTCCTATCATGTTGCTTTATTGCGTTCTATGCTTCCAAAAGATCTTTTCACAGACTTTATTACTCCTTGATCTCTATAGAAAATCTTATGTGGAAATATGATAAATTGTCTCAAGGAAACAAAATTTATTATGCAGTGCAGACATTAAGATGACTAATCATTGCTCGCATTCTGTCACTTTCACGTGGGTCATGTTGTAATTACAATAAGCGAAATGAATCATTTGTAACAATTGATACAGAAAATTGCTTCTTGATGTATTGGTTTACAACTAGACAAAATCACATTAGATCATATTCAATGAGATATGGAGGAGTAGGCATTGTCGTGGCCGGAATTGTACGTAAACTCAAAACTATAATATCGAAATTACATACCTATGAAGAATAGTTAAACGGACAAGCTAAACAATAATCATACTAGTGAAATACCTAAATCCGGACACTGCCTAATAATTCGGACACCATTGAAAAGCGCTGTACGATTGTGATTTTTACTGGAATTATCAGGATCGACGTAAACGAACGCCTTGGTGACCAGTTGTCAACAACAGTGTATAAATGTAAGTATTATCAGAGAAAACTACCCTCAAATATCCGCAACGCTAAAAGTAAACACTGTGTGTCGAGGTGGATGACGTCATACAGCGCGCAACAGTTATTTGAGGTGCGACGGGGTACTCATTTAATAAGACAAACATTCTGCCTATTGCAGATAACTCTTTTTCTAAGTTGATCAAAACAGGTGCAAAAAACATGTTTTAGAATTCTGTACTTCCATCGGTATTTATTTCAGAAATTCAATCGATTTCTGTTCTATAATAATTATTTTAATAGAGGAAATAATGCCATTATTTTGCAGACAAGGGAAGCAACTCGTTAGATAAAATCGGCTCATTTTTCTTCTACATGAACTTTTTTCCCTTTTGATCCCAGAATCTGCAGAAAGGTAAAAGTATTTTTTGTCGCTCAGATAGATTTTATTGCGTATTATATTATTGTTATATTTGGCAGTTATATATTAAATTAGAAACTCGTTCAAATGATCGCGTGATTAACAGGTAATAAAAGTTAAATCGAACGGAGATGTCTGTATTTACGGTGGTATGTTTAGGACATGCAAATTTTTTTTAAATTAAATTATCTCGTGCACACGACAATCAACATCTTATCTCGTGCGCACGACATCTTATCCTGAGTGATCAACATCTTATCTCGTGCGCACGACATCCTATCTTGAGCGATCAACATCTTATCTCGTGCGCACGACATCTTATCTCGAGCGATCAACATCTTATCTCACGAAATATTATCTCGAGCGATCAACATCTTATCTCGTGCGCACAACAACTTATCTCGAGCGATCAACATCTTATCTTGAGCGATCAACATCTTATCTCGAGCGATCAACATCTAATCTCGCGCGCACGACATCTTATCTTGAGCTATCAACATCTTATCTCGTGCGCACGACATCTTATCTCGAGCGAGATAAGATGTAGTGCGCACGAGATAATTTAATCTTAAAAAAATAAATGCATGTCCTAAACATACCACCGTATGTATTTATTTACAGGACTGCTTCAGACAAAACCGTATTAATTGTTATTTTTGGAGAACTAACTCGTGGAATTCCATACCCAAATAGTGTCCGAATTTTTAGGCACTCTGAAGGTCGATTTTGACAGCTTTTACTTGCCCACTTCGGTTGCTTGTCTATGATGAAATCAGCTTGAAAGATTTATATAGAACCTAAAATTATACATTCGAAATTTTATGCACGTGTAGTTTCAGAATGCAAACTTATCGTCCAAAAACCATCAAAAGTGTCCGGATTTATATAAAGAACAAAACACGACATTATAATAATTATTATAATGGTAACAGTTAATGTAGAAATGATGATTTGCAATGGTAAATTGACACTGTAAGATTTACAAACCGTTTACTCGGCACAGGCTCGCATTTTATTATTTTAATCATCTCGTTTAATAAATTCAATATGAAAAGACACTTATGAATTATCCTCTATGTAAAACTCAGTCACAGTTGAAATATCGAAAGTGTATCTCATCTGTGTCTCTCTTATTGTGTTGAACATTATTTTCTAGTGTCATCAGATGTGTCAAGATATAATAATTCAGTAAATAAGAAAACATATTAGAAAGAGAAAGAGGGCATAGGATAAGGCCAAACGAACTCAAAATGAACATCACTGGAACAGATACAAACAAATAAGAAACACAACAACATAATTATTAAGAAATACAAAAGCACAACTGTCACAAAATTTATCAAACAAACTACATAACGAAAACCTCAAAACATCTAAATACTGGAAGATACTGAAACATGTCATATCGCCAACAAAAATACATCTATTCCACCACTAAATGAGAACGGTACTTTTGTTACAGAAGATACAGATAAAGCAAACCTACTTAATAATTTCTCTCAATCTCAAACACTATTAAATGATAATAACATAACACTACTATCAATACAAACCAATACAAACCAACCAAAACTTGACTCAATCAATATCACAGAGGAAGAAGTAACGAAAACACTAAAATCTCTCACAGTAGGTAAAGCAGCAGGCCCCGATAACGTAAATAATAGAATTCTGAAGGAACTTTCACGGGAACTTGCAAGACCACTCTGCCAGCTTTTTAACAAGTCCATATACACTGGTCGAATGCCATCCCATTGGAAATTAGCTCATGTTTGTGCTGTTTTCAAGAAAAATGATCCTCAGCTAGTTTCTAATTACAGACCTATATCGCTGCTTAGCACAACAAGCAAAGCACTTGAAAAAATAATCCATAGGCATGTCTTTAACTTCTTTACAGCAAATAACACAATAACAGCTCTCCAATCCGGATTTGTTCCCAATGACTCAACTACTAATCAACTTGTTTCTATATATAATACTTTTTGCCAAGCATTAGATGAAGGAAAAGAGCTGCGTGCAGTTTTCTGTGATATCTCTAAAGCTTTTGACCGCGTATGGCACAAAGATCTTCTTCAAGTTAGAATCTATCGGTATATCTGGACAACTGCTAAATTGGTTTCGAGATTACTTATCCGAGAGAAAGCAGAAAGTTGTTCTTCCAGAAGGTTCTTCTAATACTGTATATATCTCTGCAGGTGTACCACAAGGTTCCTTTCTTGGTCCTCTTCTTTTCATCGTCTTTATTAATGACATTGTCCTCGATATCAGTTAAACTATCAAACTATTTGCTGATGATACTAGCTTATACATCGTCGTTGACAATCCCATCACTGCAGCCGTAACCCTAAATTCGGGTTTAATGAAAATAGATGAATGGGCAAATAAGTGGCTGGTCGACTTTAATCCTCGGAAAACAGAATCTCTACTCATTTTCCGTAGCCCCCGCATCCTTCTTTGTATATGAATGGTGTTCTCATCAACGAGGTGACGTCTCACAAGCATCTTGGGGTTATATTTTCGAACGACGGAAATTGGCATGTACATATTGAAAGCATTAGAGAAAAAGCATGGAAACGTATAAATATAATGAGAACTTTAAAATTTACTCTTGACCGCAAATCACTTGAAACTATCTATCTGTCTTTTATAAGTCCTCTCTTGGAGTATTCTGATGTCGTATGGGATAACATCACCCAGTACGATGAATTTGAACTTGAAAAAATTCAACTCGAGGCATGCAGAATCATCACCAAACTCGTTTCCTTTGACAGTCTTTACAAAGAAACTGGTTTCCAACCTCTAAAAGTCAGAAGACAAAAACACAAACTCACTCTTTTCTATAAAATGAAAAATCACTTAACACCGCAATATCTTTCCTCCTTGGTACCTGAAACTGTTGCGCAAACTTCTTCATATAATCTTAGAAATGCTGGCGATTTCAGAAACCTGTATTGTCGTACCCAACTTTTTGCTAACTCATTTCTGCCATCGGCTGTCACTGATTGGAACGAACTTCCGTTAGATCACAGGAATTCCGCCACTTTAAGTATATTGAAAAGACGACTCTATTCAGACGTACAGAAAGTCCCATGCCAGTATTATGCAGGCGAAAGAAAATACCAGATTCTTCATGGGAGACTTAGAACTAACTGCAGCTCTTTGAATGAACATCTTTTCTTAAAAAAATATTGTTAATAGTCCATTGTGTGATTGTGGGGAGGAAGAAAGCACATATCACTTCCTGTTAAGATGTCCCTTACACCAAAGGGAACGCACAGATCTCCTAAACAATATAAGGCCAATAACTACTGTGACACTAAATACGTTGTTGTATGGTGATCCCTCAATTTCAAGCACACTAAATGAATCAATTTTCTTACATGTACACAAATATATACAGAAAACAAAGAGATTTGATAGGTAGCTTAAACATTTTTTTCACAACTATATCTTTGACGATAGCTCCATTTCTAAGGTTTATTCCATCCTGGCCCTACTTCATAGCTTTTAAAGAAAAGTCCTTAAATTTTCATGTGTCTAAAGTGGCATTCCTGACCTATTAATCTCTACCTCTCTATCTCATTTCCCTCTTTTAATTTTAGTTTTAAGATTAATACACAATAAGTTTATTTATGTTCAGAATTAAGTTAATATAAACAGTTCAAATTTTATCTCCTTAAATGTATTTTTCTTTTCCAGCCTAAAACACTGAAACTTGACAAACTTATGTCTCATAACATATGATAAATGAATAAACTGCGAGCAGAACATGTAAGATAGATTATTTATTTTTGTTACCGTTGAAACTATATTATGTATATGGAGAGAGTTTCTAAAAAAGCTAATATAGCTTCCTACTCAATCCTTAATGTTGCTATATGTATTATTGTAACAACTGTAATTATACTGAATAAAATATTGTTTAAACCAATTCAGTAAATAAAAGTAGATGAAAGACTGTTTTGTCATCGTAGTGTAATGTTAAAGATCATTTACACAGGAAATAAAGTTTCATTCCAGATATTTCTGCTTAACTATATATTTCGTCCTTGTTTCATTTCCTTTTTGGAATGAAATGTGCGTAATGACGTCTAGGGCATAGCTGAACATAATTATAACAAAATGCTGAATGTAAGAGGATAAATGATTGATTGCCATGTTATTGATGCAAATATTGTTAATGCAATGAGCAACTTGGTGTTCAGTCAGTAAAGTTGAAGGCCTTTTAAGCATAACTCATAATAACTTTTCCTGTAAAAAAAAAAGGCGCCTCTGTGCACAGTGCTATGTAAAATATGTCATTGTAATTCGCAGCCTTTGTTTAATGTGGTTATAAATCTTTCCAAACATTTCAATCATATGTGAAGCACATAGAACATTTAATTTATCATGGCTGCGCATAAACAGTCGCTTTTTATCTGTCATTATAGAATTCGCCTGGTAATATCTTCACTAGTTTGCCAGAAAATATGGCAAAGCACATTTCTAGGCAATGCACATGGAAAGTATAGGTTCCACATTTTCCTTACATTCTAGCATTAAACTGCTGTTTTTGTAACTTCTTGGTGGTGGCTTAACAGGAGAGAAAAAGTGTGTGCACAGAGGGATGATTCCTGCGCTCAAGTTGCTGTTATAACAACTTTATATATGCGCGTTCCGTGGTAAAACGTCAACGCTTTACGGCCCAAAATGGATAATTCAAAAGGAAATGACGTCAACGTGGAAATACAACGCAGACAATAGTTTGCATTTCGTGGAAATCTAATGACGGTGAGGGACAATATGTTATTATTATTTTATACGTGTTTTAGGCTTAGCGTTAGCGCATGTCCGTTTCTTGTTAAAACAATATTCTTGCCCTGCCAGGCTCGGTCACCAACCAGTCCCTCGGAATTCTTCAGATGTTATAACACGAAAAAGCATGCGTTATTTCTAATAAATAATGAATTGACAATGACGTGACTTAAAATAACAGAACATAAAAATATAAGACATTTTGCTTTTTCTGTTATTTTATATAAGCTAACGTGTTTGAGAAAATAAAATTAATTTTATGTCAAAACTACTGCAATATGTCAAAGCATTCATTTACTTTGATATGCGTGCGCATTTACAATAATATATTTCGGCGAGTGTTCATGACTGTGGCACATAGCTCGAACAAATATTTTAATACGCATTATTGAAAATGTACATGTTATATGATTACCACTATGGTTTATGAATAAATGAGACTAGAAAATATACATTGTAGTCGTAATTATTAGGACTTTTCACATTGGCAAAATGATTGGAACAAAAACATTTAAGTTAAACAAAGATCATACCTTTCAATAGATAACTGATATCATTCATACATGTATAACATCTTTGTAGATCCATTGCAGATATTCAAACAAGCACTACACGAAAGTGTTATTGTCACGTTATTTTAACAATTGCATTTAGTAATACTTCATTCATAATTGCCACCGATTTAACGTCGATTGTACATAAAACTACATGGCAAACAAATCGATGTTATTTTTTATTGAAGAAAATTGTTGTGATTACAGTGATTTACAACTAGAAACATCTCGAGGAAAACTTATAACTTATTTGACAGTGTGTACAAAAGCATTTAGGTATTTTCCTTAAGAACAAATAAAACCCAAACAAAACGGTTTAACATCTTATGAATTCTTTTGAACCATTTTAAGAACAGATTAAGTATAACTGATAGCATATTTGAACTTTGCGAAAGTACATATACCTCTGTCCACAAATATAACACAGCTTTATGCTCTATCTTTACAAGAGCGAAAAATTAAAAAGTTATATATTTTATAAAAATATATAATATCTGGGATAAAATTATTTTACTTCAAAATAACTGAAAATAACATAAACATAATCTTGAATAGTCTAACAAAAGATGCACCTTTGAGCGGTCAGTTGCAACGAAAAGAAAGGTAAATTGGTAGTGAAGCGACCTCTTCTTTACCAGAATTTTAACCTCATGAACCATGTGAAAGGAAACATCTCCCCGCTTAGATCACGTGCAAAATACCTGACAGTGTACAGTAACGCATAGCAGTAAGGTTGTCCTTAGGCACAGGCGCATCAATGTAACCTATAACTTACCATAGCAATAACTCATCAAAAGTAGGAGCACAAAGAGTGAGGAAATTCTATTTTGAATTAGTATATATAATGTCGTCCCAACGATTACAACAATGAAATATTCAGTTGAGCATTATATGTAAAGATTAAAACTTCAAGTGCTATGTAATTTGGAAGATAAAGTACAAAGACTCAAATAATACAATCTTGTGTACAGACATTACAGTTACTTGTCATGTATATATATATATATATATATATATATATATATATATATATAAAGAAATTCACTGGAGACGTAAAAATGTATAGCATGAAAAGAAAACAACATAATTCTTGCCCGAGTACCTTGATTTACTGTTTGAAAATATCATAAAAATATTGGTAACTTGTTAAGATATCGACATACACAGAAAACATGTAAAACGATGATCATCGCACGTCACTGACGTAATTGAAGTCGCAAATACATATATTTTTGTTTTGTCACTAAGCAATACTAAGCCTTTGCACTTAACAACGTGCTTCTATCTTCGGGTATATATATAATTTACAACCAAGCATAACAATATATATATAATACCTGAAAATAAAATTAACTTTATTTTACATAAATTACACGGGTACGGATGCAGCTTCAAATATTTGAAGTGACTTTCTATATCAAGCAGAGATGCCTAAAAACTAATTAATCATTTAAGCTGAAGGAATATGTCTGCAGACAATAATACTCTTTGCCAAAACAAAAATAATTTGTTAGCTTTTACAGTCACTTCTATATTAGAAACATGGTTATTCTGTAAAAATATGAAATACATTGGTACCTTCAGAAATTAATCCTTCATCAAATGTTTAACATTTCTACAGAGATATCAACATTTCCAGTTGCAGGTTGTCCTGCTGAGCAACACTGGCAACGAAGCATACTGTCATCTGAATAGATATTAAAACATTAAATGTGTCTTTTATTCCGCCTTTCGATGCAATATATATTCATGAAGTTTTCTATCGAGCTGGCGCCGATTGCGATCCTATCTATGATTGTTGTTTAAATTGCCGAGAACATAGGCTGATTGATAAAAGCTTGTCCTATGTCTTTTGGATTGTTCGTAAACCTCGGTGTTTATGGTTGTCTTATTACCATCATTTTACTCTGGAAAATGCTAGAAGTTGGCAAATAGATTTGTTCAATCACGCAAACATTTCTATTTTATGTCGGCGTATTTATTGTGTTTTTGCAGGCAATGGGTAGTAAAATCAACACATCTTTGAAAGATTCCTTCCATCACTACGAAGTATAAAAATGAGTTCTCCGATTTGCTGAACAGTACGAAGACGATGCTGTAATTGTTCCTAAAGACATTCTTGTATTTGCAGCTTCCTTAAATTAACTATAATTACAAAAACGTACATCGACATAAAAGCTCGATCAACGACAGCTCTGGTCCGGAATAAATTGCTAATTAATTGTAATTTTATTGTTTATTTAAATGAAGCTAAAATTATGCAATTACCAGTGACAAATTAGAATACTGGTACACAAGTGAGTTTTTGCATTGAGGTTTTTTTTTGCAGTGAGTTATTTGTATTAAGTTTATTTTCCATGAGTATTTTTCCTGTGCGTTTGCATTGAAGGTGACATGCAAGGGTTTATCACAATAAGGGTTTATCTGTTTAGTCGAGCAAACGAAAAAGTACCAAATTATGTTTTGTTCTTGTTTATTTAATAAACATAAAAGAGTAATCAGAAATAAAGGAAATCCTCCCCCCCCCCCCCCCACCGCGCCCCAGATGAAAAAATGTCGGTGATTACCAAACTTTATATATGTGAATGAAAACAAACTCTTTCTTTTTCAAATCGCAACCGGTCTGAACATTGCACTTTGTACAGAATACAAGTCAAACATTTGAAATTTTAAGTAGTTGTGAACTGACACTTAATTTCTTTCAAATACACAATGAAACACCACTTGTTCGGGCATGAGTTACACAAGCGATCGTGCTTACTGAAGCAATTCCTGTGGTCCCGGTCATTCATTTTTCCCTTGTTTTGTTTGAAATTACCGTGATGGGGTTTAGCATCGATAACTGGATCGCTCGATTGATATAAACATAAAAAAGTTCTTTAATCAATAATTGACCAATGCTTGCTTCTTTAACATTAAAGCAACTATTGCATTAAAAGTGTACTTATTACCTCCCTTTTGCAATAGCAAGAATTGTGAATGGACAATTGTGAGTTTGAGTATGTGTTGAAAATTGAATAAAATTTTTCTAAACTGTGTAAACAAATTCTACAAAATCAAAGTTGATGTCTAAAAATAAAAGTTCCAACAGTTTTGGTTGTTTTTACACATATTAGATGACGTAGTAATAGGTACAAGAGTGTTTTGACTTCAACAATGAAAATGGGTAAACAAACTTCCTACGTTTGGGTCGCTCGGATAACCTGAGCATTTTGCTCATTCCCATGCGTCGCCGAACAATTTTACAATGATAATTTAAATGTTTTGTCTCAGAAAGAATCTGCTAAGCATTAATATATTATACATGCTTTAGGGAAAGTATTCAAGACGTCTTTTAGGGTATAGTAAACTTTCAGTTTTGTAGATTTGATACTCAAAGTGTAAAAAAAAACTAATGTCATCTGTAAAATATGAGACAATATAAGTAAACGAAATCGTTATTTTATTCATTTTCCTTGTTTAGTTTCATACTTGCTAACATAGCAACACATGTCCATAATTGAAACTCTCCTCATTCAGTGTGTCAAATCTTATATCAAATGCACAAAATTCAGTTTTTTTTTACATCTCATCCATTTTATCTTACTGAGATTGATGGCTTCATTATCATGGTGAAGAGAGCAAACTTGATGCGCAGCAATACATCTATGAAATAATCGATTGCTTCTGTTTTAACGTGTATGTGTGTTGTTTAAATGCTTTAATCATAAACAAAAAGCCATTAACTATTTTGCACATATACACAAGGACTTTAGAAACGCTTCATCCGTATATGAAATTTTTTTTAGTCTTGCAACATGTATTCAACTATTTATATATTCACTTACCATTTTTCATTAAATCTGATTTGATATGGTGGTTTCTTTCGTGATACGTGAAGCGTGTTTGTCGCCTGTGCATGTGTAGCTTGTGCTGTAATTCACGTTATTCGAAATTCAAAGCGAGCATTTATAAAAATGTGAAAATTAAGAACCGTGTTATACTGTTTTAAACTTTTAAATGGCACTGTCTTAGTAGTTATATGTCTAATTCCTAGATTTTAGATAGTTAATATAGAATTTTAATTAGTGGTAATACTAGTAAAAGTAAATATGAATATGTTTTTTATAAACTTTTGTCTGGCTTTTTATAGTAGAAATCAATTTTATCTCAGTCTCTTATAATTCATATATGAATAACATTGTACATTGTATTATTGTTTCTTTAACCTATGTTGTATATTGATGTACTGTACAGTGAAGAGACTTTAATAAATAAATAAATATGTTATAACACATCGAAACAATGCCTTGAGGTTATACTATTGCGGAAGAATTTACAGGCGGCGTATATCCGAATCGTATTGTATGCTATTTATTTTTTCGATTCTAATATAACTTTTATGTACCTGTAAACAAGTAAAGCCATAGTGAAGCACTATTTCATAACTCGTGCTTTGCACCAAGTCGTGTGTGTGAATTAAGAGTAACACTATTCTCTTATTATATCATTACGATTATTAAATGGCATTTTTATAAAATCATAAAACAAATGTGTCTTTTTCAGCACCCGTATGTCGCCAAATAATATGTCGACGTTTATCAATTAAAGATCTTTTTATTAAAATCAGTATTGACTTAAAGTTGCGTTTCTCCAAACCTTTTGTTGAAACGCTATTAAGCGAAAATTTCAACCAGTTATATCGGTATGGGAGAGTCACAGAAAGTATACTGGATAGGCTTCCGCTCTAGGGTTCCGCATTTGACAACACCGAGTGAACGTTTTAAATTACGTCAACGTCGTAAAAATCAATTTACCTTTTTATCATTGGACAAAATTGTCAGTTAAGTATAACGTCTTAAACCATATCCGATATTCTTGTCCGGTGGCGAAAACCGAGTTTCTTTATATCCGGAAAATTTTATCCGAATATGAGTTTCATCGGGGTGGGGGTGGGGAGTAGTCACGTTTCGTTTAGCACAGACAAATTACCACCTTTATGCCTATGTTTATTTTTGCATATTTCTTAAAAATATGCGTTACGAAAATGTTTTAGGATCAAACTGTCCAAAAGCATAGACGGGACGATTTTAAATTATTGAGAGTGTCATGGACACGAAAAGAGTTTGGCTATAATGTGCTTTATGCTTCTTCTGTAGGTATGCTTGAAAGGCAGTAAACACTTTTCAGAGCCACCCGTGAATATATAGTGAATATTTTCACGATTTCATTTTTTCTGAAACACATGTCAAATTGAAAGATCCACTTTAATCCAGCTCAGCAAAGGCATGTACTAGCATCTGCAAGTAACAACGTCATAATTTCAAGGTCAAGGCTACTCAACTAATATATACTCAATAACTGAAACTCAATTCTTGCCATTGAAACTTCAGTTCTAGAAATTATTTTTATTTTGTAGTACAATTCGTCGCATCAACGCGAAACTAGTCTATGTGTATATAGAAATAGAAGCAGATAGACTAGTTTAGCGTTGAGGCCACGAATTATGCTCTGCAATCAGTAAATTGTTTCTTATTTGCACATTTGATGGAGATCAAATCGACACTAACAGCTAACAACAGTTACTGTTTGCTGCCTCCTTGTGAACAAATAACATTTCCGTGTTCTTTGTCATCAAGCAATAAGTTGTGTACACATTGAGCGGATGCAATCCACAACTTGCTGCCGATGCGATAATAGGACTTTCATTAAGAGAATAGAACATACTTAACAAAATTGCTAAGTACTGAAGTACACCATACTAATTGGTAATTCTTACAGTAACATCGGCATTATAGAAATCTACATGAAACTTATACAAATTCTAAATATTATAATATTTTGTAACCATATTGTATTTGTCTACTACAGTTCCTTAAAATCAGCTTTACGAAACACGAGAATTACAATAGAAACATGATTTTCATGGTGAAAAGTACTCATTTCACTTACTTCATTGTCTTGGAAACGTATCAGAAGTAAAACATGTTTGATTATTGCTTCAAGAGGGAATCCCTCGTTAGTGAAACTGCGACAGAGTTCGACTAAAAATACCTGCTAACTCTGCCACACTGATACGGACCTCCCGTGAACGATTTACATTCAACTCGTCCCCTAGTCATCTCGTCCCCATTTTGGTCATTTCGTATCCCTTGACAGTTTCAAAAATGGTCAATCCGTCCCCTACTTTTCGGCCCTCCTTTTTAGCCTTATTTTGTCAAAGTTTCCTAGATTATGATTTATGATTAATATAATTATGATACTAATATATTTGTGACTAACATTTGTGTTCTGTAAAATATGTTCTACATAAAAAACATGAAAATTTTACTTTAAAAACTACATATTGTTTTGCTTTATAAGTATCCGATCGTATGTAAAAGTGAAGAGTGCATGCACGTTTCGTAGCTTAAATTTAAAGTGTGCATTGACTAATGCGGCAGTGTATCTTTTTTAAAGACGCTTTTTGTTTCCATTGAAAATGATGACGTTCATTTGTATGAACAGCAAAAGGAAAGACGCCAAAGTTACGACAACGCTGCTCGCTGTCTTGACGAAGTCTCAAGTATAGTCCATACGTCAAAATGGAATAAGATTGTTATCTTTACCTTTTTATAACAGACGTCTTATTATTTGATTATATTTACACCATGTCAAATGACATTTTGACTGTTCTCGTTTTAGCACGTGCCGCGAAACCAGCTCCGATACTAGAGACAGTGACTTTTTAAGAACTTCAAACTGTTGATACTGTTTTTAACAGACCCTTCACATACTGGCGCTATACAAGCCGACAGTTATGCGTTTTGAAAAGAAAGTTAGTACTATGATACCGTCAAACGTTCACTTTTTTAGGTGGTGTGGGGTGGGGTGTGGGGGGGGGGGGGGGGGGGGGGGGGGGGTAACGCCGTCATTCAACAGTATTTCAGTTATGTAACGGCGGGCAGTTAATCTAGGAGGAGGACGAATGATTTAAGACACAATGACCCGGTTGTTCAAAATTTTAACAGTTGATTAAGCTAACGGTTGATTAACTTTTAGATTGATTTTCGACATTATAGAAAACTTAGAAAAACAAATGTATAACAGAAAGGTTATGACCACTAAAACTCCTTCACAGTAAAATTAAAACATCATACTTCTGTTTCCAACCAAGACTAGTATTTTGAATCAAAATTTAACAAGCGATTAGTTTAACAGTGTATTAAAGTTTCGAACAACTGGGCCAATGTGTTTAACGTTCATAGTTCCTTTAAGTTAGCTAAAATAGTACATAAAGATATATCGCACCGAGAAAACTTTAAAGAGATTTGACAAAAATGCCAGCGCGAATTACCAAGGCGTCTCTTCATTGTATGAATATTGTAATTACTTACATGAAGCATTTTTCTGCAATAGAAGACATATATCAAACAAATACTTTAAATGACTAGGTCTATCTGATGCGCACCAACCTGAAGTTGCACCAAGTTCTTAAAAGTTAACATTGCACTTAGCTGCCGAACAGTACAAAGATACAAAAAATGTCATTTAGGGAAATTTCCATTATTTGTTTTGTGACAGATTGAAAAACTATATCAAAGTCAACATTCTATTTGTGAATATAAAACAACGTTTCGCTGGGCACTCTGTCGGCACTGTTACGTACGGAGTATTTGCTGGCGGCAAGTGATTCTGCCTTTGCGACAAGTGTAGACCAGGTCAGAAAATTTTCAGTGAACACCTCTTTGAATAATAAGTTATACTGCCAAAATTGAATGATGGGCCAGTCCATTTAAGAAATTGTACAAGGTAAAGATTAGAATTAGAACCATAGACAATATAGGAGAATATGAAACATTATCGATGAAAATCATAACATCTAGTAGCTTCAGATCCTTTCATTGTGTTCAAACTGCTTTAATCTGTAAGAAACAGAAACGATTTTGTAAAGTACAGGTTTCATCTTTGAAATTAAATGAGCAACAGGTGACACTGTCACAGTACCAGAGACGGGTATTCTAGAACTTATAAAATAGTGTTAAGAGCATGTAGTTGTTTTGTTATTATTCGACATGGACAAAATTTCAAAATCCATTTTATAGTAAAAAGGAAACGTTAAGAGCAAGCAGCGGTTACATCTCGGATAAGATAAAAAGAGGTGTTGCCTTGCCAACTGGCATGACGTTTCACAATACAACAGAGCCTTTACTGTTTTAGACAAGTTCCGATAGAATATGTAATAGAAAGAGCATTGAAACTCGAGGGTAAACGATTTGTACGAGGGGGCGTAGCCCCCGAGTATAATCGTTTACCCGAGAGTTTTAATGTTCTTTCTGTTTTGTATCATAGCCATCCATATATGGTAGTTGTAGGCGTTCCACATTGCCATATACAGCAGTTCAGTGAGTACTTAAAATCCTTGCTTTACAAATGTGTAAAGCCCGGGTAAAATAAACCAATGCTAGAGCAGAAAATCAATAAAATACACATCGCTGTCTACTGTTCCAGACACGCTGGCATACTTTCCTATCCAACAGTGCGGTAACTAGCGTGCGGGTATTAAATACCTGCACACTTTTAGTTACCGCACCCTGTAGTCAGAGTGTACGAATTACCTGCACCAAATTTGTTAAGAAAAAACACCAAGCTATGATACAAATAGAGGATATAACATGAGCGTCTTTTCATATTGAATTAATTAAACGAGATGAATAAAATAATATAATGCGATGCTCTTAATTTTATACAACGAGTTTAATAATATCAAGATGGAAAGACAAAAATGTAATATCGTTTTTATCACATATAAGCTTTTCCTGCTGAATCATCAATGTTTTACTCTTTCTTTACCTATTATGGACCAAGTAAATTCGGCCAATGTCTACTATACTTAAAGCGACGACAACGTCAAAGCTTTAAATGTATGTAATGGCTTTATTTCATTCCCACGGCGTCAAAGATGGGATAAAATTATTTAACATTGTGTAGTCATCGGCATTTTATAAGTTAAACAGAAGGCACGTCTCAAGATATCAATTGCATTTTTACACTAAAATCTTTGGTCAGTGTACATGTACTATAAAATATTATGGAGTGTTCGAGCCTTACCTGCTTACACTTTTGATTGAGGATCATACTGTCAAAACTTGAAATATTAACTCTTAGCCTGTTAAATTTCTAAAATTGACCGGTCCATCATTCAATTTGGGTAATACCATTTATTATTCGAAGGGGTGTTCACTGAAAATTTACTGACTGAATAGCGAACAGTGCAGACCATGAGCAGCCAGCACGGATGTGTAGGCTAATCTTGATCTGCACTGGTCGCAAAGACAAAATCACTTGCCGCCAGCAGGCTAAAGGTTAATGCCGTACCTTGTTATAAATAATGAGTGCGACGTGCAATAAAAATATGCAAAATTAACGAAAACTGTCCCTTCATAACGGAACACATTTTAAAAGCTAAGTCAGTGCCAAACAAACAATCGTATGTTCTTTAATATAATAGATGAAGCATAGCTTTGCCTTTGAAAGTATACAATATACATCAGCTAATGTTTTGTTCTTGGTGGTATTGTTGTCTCAGCAGTCATCGAGCAGCAATATACTCGTTAAGGGAAACAATTCGCGCAAACACGGATCACGTATACCGCTTACAGTTATGTTTCTTATGAAAGCAAAATGTGGGAAATCAAATAAATATTATGTTAAAATCAGCGGCTTTTTTACAGTTGGAAAGTAAATAATATCTACATATACTAGATATTGTGCTTGAAAACCCATCATCAAGGTGAAATTAAGATAAAACACATTGTTTACAGTATGTACCTTAAGCAATTCAATTAGGGGACGAAAATAGTTCAACTTTAAAAGCATCAGTCCTCCATTAAGATTTCCGTAAGGGTCACAGATTATATTTTTCTCTATAAGTACTTTTTTACTGATAAATTGGCGTTTAATGACTTTTGAGTGTTCCTGTTAGTTTGACTTTGATAGCTTTTCAATGTTTTGAATGCTATTTAGTAACCTATGATAGTTTGATTGTATGAGATTGTCATAATTGTTGACCTATACCGCGAAATTAGTGATGTGACGCCACATGATTACAATGGCTGACTATTGTTGTTCGGAGTACACACGGATGTTTCTTGAATGATATCTTATCCATTTTCACACAGTTATTGATGCATATGACATGAAATATTACGGTAATTAAAGACAAGAAATACTCTGTTATGTTGTTTTTTTGTTAAATGTCGTTGCGTCGAATGTCAAGTGCCGCCACGGTACAGATGGACGGTATACTCTTTTTGTTGTAGCATGTTCTATTTATTTTCATGGTAAGACAACCAAAATAAAAAACGAATAATCGTTTTTGCCAGCATAGTGTAACACAAAACTGTCTCATAAAGGCAGGTATAAGACAGTCGTGTAAGGATACACAAGAGTTACTAAAGTAGCATTTCTATCTGGAGTAAGCAAAAAAAGAAATTGCTTCTAAAGAATATGGAGTGTATCGTTTTCGTCGCTTCTTGGGTGTGCTGTTTTCAACGACATGACTGTGCTTGAACAGTATCGGAACCATTCAAGATCGGTTTTTGCATATGATGTGTGTATACTTTTATTTATAGTCACCGGATTTTTATGGTAACCGATATGGGCGGCTACACCAAAAGTTTGTTCGTTATTTTAGTTGAACGAGGGTGCAAGACGTAACAGACGCTACAATTCCTGAAGGTACCCTGGTTCCTTAACATGTAAGGTGTAAATCACACATAAATGGAAATCTTGGAGGTAAAGACACGCGTTTGATGCTAAAATTCAGAAAGGGTGACAAATCAATCCCATCGAGCTACAGACCTGTATTTCTGATAAGTTGTCTTTGAAAAGTAATGGAAAGTATTTATATAGCATTTAAATGAAAATAAGGATATATAGTAATATCAAGCTGGATTTCTCTAAGGCCACTACTGTTTATTGATATTCATGATCAGACTTATAAGACATTCGACATGTATAGTCTTCTTCGGCATACGATAAACATTCGACAGGTTGTGGCATAAAGGTCTTCTGTATTTCTTAAGAGGTATTTCAAATATATATATATATATATCAGAATCAGTGTGATACATAAGAATTGATTGTTTTACTAATGTTTTCCATTCAAAATTGAAAAGCGTTTGTCACTCAATACCATATGTAAACTGCCTTTACATAAATGGTCGTTAAGTACGGTGCGTTTATTGGTCAATATGGTGGAATCGTTTTTATTGCCGGAGTAACCCGGGTTCAAGTCCCAACTAAGACACGTTTTCTTTCTTGATTTAGCACTTTCTTAAAATCTAATGTTCATAATATGACCTAACATAAATTTAAAAGAAAAATCAGCTTTTAAAAGATCTGGAATCCAGTCCCATTTGACTTAAACAGTATGTGTCTGGAAATGTATCACTCTGATTCTGAAACTATTTTGTTTATAGGAAACATACTGAATTTGTAGGGAAGTGTTTGAAGAACGGCACATATCTCAGCTTAACATATGAGTTAAAACGGACTCATTTTCGCTCCAGATGCACTCATCGTTTTCTTTGATTTGACATGTGATGGGGTGAATTGTCTAAGACCGGAAATGTGTCATTTCGTCCACTCATTCGCGTAAAATTCACCAGTCATGCATTGTTGAAACCACCTAATCTAATAATGCTATGGCCGGTGTGATTGTAGATACTTTCAACATCACTGTTTACAAACGGACAAAAATAATGTTTAGTCTTCCTTGTTGCACTTCGAGCGGACAATAGACATTTATGGATTTTTTCTCTTGTGTGTGATTCTTTTTCGTCTTTGGAACAATTACATTTTTTAACTGTTTAATTTCAATAATTATTTACATTACTGTTACACTAGCAGAAAATAATGTTCATATTGATTAATTCCGTGTGATAACTGGGAAAGGCCAACCCTGTAATGTAGGCAACACTTGTGGCCCATTCCGTTTGGTTTTACGTAAATTGAATTAATAATACCTTCATTAGTTTGCTAAAATAAGCTTACCATATCAACTGTTTGATCTATGTGTTTGTATTAAAGTAAAATGTTCTATATTATCACGGTAAACCAGAGTGTGACTTTAAAAAACTGGTGCTGTATCGGCATGGGAAAATAGTTAGATATTTCAATTGGTTCAAAGATAAATGGGCAAAAATGAAACGGTATGTAATGCTTCGCGCAAATATAAAACAATCCCAGTATTATAGAACCCCATAACTGACATGAACATATTCTATGATTTGATCGATATAACTCATGCGGCAAATTCATTGGTCCTGATGTCATGTACTTTTGCAATGCGATTTTTCCTTAATATCTTGAGCAAGCCTTTGTATGCTAGGTGGTTTCGTCATAAGGTCCGTAAAACCTGCATTATGGTGTATGCTTTATGCAATACGAGTTGTTTTGCCCTTTAAAAATAGCATTGTGATCTGCAAACTTCATTACGCTACCGGTATGTGATTTAGTCTGCTTTTCCTGTCCGGTAAAACTGCATTTTGCTGTGAGATTTGGTTGTTATGTCCTGTAAAAGCTACAATATGTCAACCCACCGAATATAATAATTTTACAGGACCAAATCGCATATATAGGCTTGCTAAAGACACAGTGCAGATCATAATAAGTCGGCACAGAACATAATACTGAATGTAGTTTGCACATTGCACAGTGATTAATACCACAAAGCAAGATAAGAGTTGTACACGACATAACATGCAAATCAAATCACGGAGTAAAATGTGGTTTGCACAGAATATAACGACCAAACCACAGCATATGATGAATTTTGTACAGATTATACCGACCATTAGTCGCTCTGAACAAGTCCGCTATGGCGTTCCGCGCAGTATCCTTCGCGACCAGCTAATAAACACGCACGTACAGACGAAACAGATACATAACAGCAGAAAAAATAAATATTCTAGTACAAAATTCTTGTATCGAACAGATTTTAAATAGGTTCGTATAGTTTTACTGCAATTTAAATGTGAAAATACCCATTTGGATGATGGTAACATGTACACGGAACAGCGATTAATTTAGTGGCATGTATTTTTAAAAAGAGTTCAATCGCCTTATGGCTACAGTACAAAACGATAGGTCGTTAAACTACTTGCGGAACTATTTATGGAATTAATTGCCGTTTTAAAAATGAAGTTAGGAACATAATTGCGAAATTGTACACGACGGAATTAATACTGGTAAAGCTACAGTCACATATACGGATATGTCCGTGCGTTGAGGTACGGTGCGGATGGGATCGGTCCGTGGGGAAACGGACACTGATAAGTACGGAGCAGTACGTCTTAGTACGGGAAAAATGGTGAGAAACGGGGAACAAAAAGATGACATCATGTCAAACTACGGCAAGGTACGTTTCAGTACGGATATCTGTGTTTAGTACGTTTAACTACGGATGAATAAGTTTCAACCAAGTTGGACTAAAGTCACACTCAAATGGCTACGGATCGCTCAAACTTTTGTGCATGTTCAAAAGTTGAACTTGCAAGTTTGGGACAAGTTTTGAATACGTTTTGACCAAGTGTTTGTCGCCGTACTAGCTTTTGTATGGGTAGAGCTTTGGGTTGTATTTGGGACCCTGGGGTTGGTAGTAAGGATTAACAGATACGATCCTGTATGATATGATCCTGTAATTATATATACACATTCGTACACACAAATCTAATCAATAATGAACAAAATACATACAATTACATCAATCGACCAATACAATTCAATGAAACACATATAAAGGTAACTATAACACATGTTTACCTGTAGTTATATAAATATACAATCACAAATAATGGATTTCATTTGATGGGGCACAAAATGGCATTGTTTACGTTTTGAATGATGGCGGAGAAAGCGGAGAGTGGTGTGATTGGTTATTGACGAGTGCAAAAGTTAATCGAACAAAATGGGATAAGTGACGGAGAGACTATCTTAATCTCTAAATACGACTACATACTTTACTAATTAAACTATTTAGAATACACTATTCCTGCTATAAAACGGTTCTTTTAGAATACAGAGACTGACAATTGACATGTTGAAATATACATTTCACAAAAAGACCTATTAAACATAAAGATGCTAACAGGGACCAAAATGTACAAATCCACCCTACGACACATTCCCCCCGGCTGAAAATGTCGTCCCGACATTTCAAATACTACTTCCAGAATATTATATCCTGAAACAAACACGTAATTATTAAGCCTTAATATAATAGTGGTTACTTCTATTACATATCATTTATAATAAACAATGCAATATTAATGTAATATTTGCATGAAAATGCAACACAACTTCGCCACCGTAAATATAACTGGCATGCTTATGTCAGGCAAACCTGTAATAAACAACATAACAGTTAAACAATAATTTCTGATATCATGTCATACACTTTTAAGTAAAACATACATATCTATGAATACAGTAATTCAGTAATGAGGTATTCTATATTACAACATTGAATCAGCATGTTGGAGCATATTCAGCTATAAGGTAACCCTATTTCCTCAGACAACTTCCAAAGGTAAGTATATCATATACGTATTTCACACTCTTAAAACATGTATATTTCATCGTAGAATAGTTTTCACAGTTTAACAAATACCGTGCATATTTATATTTTCATTCCAATACTAAAATGGTAAGTAAAAACTACTTTCATTCATTTATGGCAATGGCAATTTATTTTATCTTTCACACTTATTCATCGTCCATTCCGATGCAAAATTTACACATGAATACTTTTGTATAACTTGAGCATACAGGTAAGTATTTCATTTTTCACTCATTATTCAACAGGTAATTGTTCTGTCTTCAGTTATGAAGGTAAGTATTAATAAACATTCCTATACAGGTAAGATTCATGTTTCATAATACACCAAGGTAAGTATTTTTCAGTTCACTATGTATATATCCTTATTGTTGAATATCATCATGAAGTTGATATTTCAGTTACTTCATTATCCATTCGTCTGTGCGTTGCCATTGTGGAACTCGGCGGGATCGTTTAGGCCTGGATGATACATTGTTGGATTCATCTTCTGCATCGTGATTTCTGCGTTGAGGGATTACATATTTGGGGACGTGATTGTTATGTGCAGCAGCATCTTCTATTGGCAATGGAGCTTTAAGTGGCAAGAGGGGGTTTCTGTGAAGCGTGCGAATTTTTCTTGACTTCGGATTCTGCTTCTTTACTTGGTACACCCGGATGTTCTTATCTGGTTGTGATAGAACAATATATGGTTCTGACTCCCATTTGTCGGCTATCTTGTGCTTGCCCCTGATGGAAAACATTTCTTGCCAGAACAATATCGCCTGGATGTAGTTTATAGCGGCCCTTGCTTTCCTGGTCGTATATGTTCTTGTTAGTATTTCCCTTTTCCTCTGCGGTTTTCTTTGCTTTTTCATATGCAAAACTAAGTCTGTCTTTTAGCTTGGGGACATATTCATTCCTTGTCTTGGCTTTGTCTTCATCGAAATGAATACCAAGCAAGGCGTCGATGGCAAGTTTTGGCTGTCTCCCGAACATGATGTAATATGGAAAAAAAGCCGGTACTATCATGAATGGTAACATTGTAGGCATGGACCAAAGGCGCTACGTATATTTCCAGTCAGCTTTCCCTTGGGTTTTCCCCTCCAGGTTCCAAGCATCTTTAAAGCGTCTGGTTGAACCTTTCTGTCATATCCGTTTTCCCATGGCGTGGTATGGAGTGGTTGGGACTTTTCTGTGCCTCCCAGAATACATAGTTCTTTTATGAGACTAGATTCAAAATTAGCTCCCTGATCGCTATGTATTCTGTCGGGAAATCCATAGTGGACAATGAACTGTTCAAATAACACTTTAGCTGTAGTCTTAGCAGTTTGGTTCTTGGTAGGGTAGGCTTGGGCATATCTTGTAAAGTGATCTGTAACCACAAGTATATGTTCAAAGCCTCCTTTGGACTGCTCTAGACTAAGGAAGTCCACACAAATAATATCCATAGGCGCGTTCGAAGATAGGGGACACCAACGGTGCTGTTCCTGTCAATGTTTTCCTCTAATACATTTTGGACATCGTTTGACCTTTCTTCGATGAAGGCATCCATCCCAGGCCAGAAGAAACGTTGTTTGAAGAGTGAAGTTGTTCTGTCACGGCCTTGATGGCCAAGGTCATCGTGAAGAGCATTGAAAATTTCATCTCTTACTGCATCTGGAAGTAGCAGTTGTTTGCATGTCTGACCTTTGTACTGACCGGATCTAAACAATACACCTTCTTTGAATTCAAGTTTGTCCCAATCACGTAAATACTTGACCGCTGGAGAGACGCTGCCACTGACCCGCTTAGCTGACGGTCTAGTGCCTTTTCCATGTGGTCCGATAACTTTAGAGATGATTGGATCTTGACGTTGTGCCCGTTTCCAATCCTTTGAACTCAAAGAGTGTGACTGAATGATGTCAGCTGGTACTTCATCTGATGGAATAGGATCTAGTTTTCTTCCATAGATTCTGGTGTCAATACTGATGTTGCCAAAGGAAGTTTGTGAGGGCTCAGCTGAGGATGCTAATGACATAGCCATGATAACGGATTTATCGATGGTGCTTTCATTAGACGTGTTGTCGGTTATTCTTGATAACCATCAGCGTCAGCGTTGTTCTTGCCCTTCTGTAAGAGATGGTGAAGTTTGTAATTGGACAATGCAGCCATCCACCTTTGTCCAGTTGCATCTAATTTTGCTGAGGTGTTGATATATGTCAGTGGATTGTTATCAGTAACAACAGAGAATACTGCGCCATAAAGGTATCGTGAAATTTTTCTGTTACTGACCACTTCAAAGCGAGATATTCCAGTTTATGAGCAGGGTAATTTTTTCTGATTGTTTAAGGCTCCTGCTCGCATATGCAATAACCCGGTTCTTTCCTTCTTGTTTTTTGATAAAGTACTGCGCCAAGACCTTTCGTAGATGCATCTGTGTGTAGTTTTAAAAGGGAGTTTGTAGTTTGCATATGCGAGGATTGGAGGGTTTTATCAGTTTCTCTTTTAGTTGTTGAAAAGCGCTTTGCTGCTCATTTCCCCAAACAAATGGCTGTCGTTTGTCTCTTCGTTTGGTGGCTGGTTTACTTGATTTAAGAGGATAACCAATCAAAGGTTGTTCAGTGGTCAGCGATGGTTGCAAAACCTTTGATGAAACGTCTGAAGTAACCGACGAACCCCAAAAATTTCCTGACTTCTTTGACTGATGTAGGTGTTGGCCAATCTTTTACAGCTTTGTCTTTTCAGGATCTGTTTGGATACCATCTTTAGAAACGACATGTCCGAGGTAAGTAATTTGATCTTTGAAGAAATGACATTTTGAAGGATTAATTTTCAGTTGTTGTTTTCTGATAATCGCTGGAAAATGGAGTCTAGTCTATCAATATGTGAATCTATGTCTTCTGAGAAAATAATGATGTCGTCTAAATAGATTAAGCAGTCTTTCAAATTTAGGTCACCCATGCACCGTTCCATCAGGCGTTGAAAGGTAGCAGGCGCGTTGCAGAGCCCAAAATGGCATACGATTGCATTCATAGAAGCCAAGTCCCCACACTTGAAAGGCTGTCACCCTCTTTGTCTGTCTCCTCCATTTCGACCTGCCAATAACCAGATTTTAAGTCCAATTTCGAAAAATAACGAGATCCTGACAACATATGTAATGTATCATCGATTCTGGGAATTGGGAAATGCATCTTTCTTCGTTCTAATGTTCAACTTCCGGTAGTCAATACAAAATCTGATTGACCCGTCTTTCTTACGAACTATAACCACATTTGATGACCAGGGACGTTTTGATTCTCGAATTGCACCGACGTTGAGCATTTCTTGAAGGTTTCCCGAATTTTCGTTGTAGATTGCAGAGGGATTTTTCTATAAGGCTCTTTGAATGGGATGTTGTCTGTTAGTTCGATTTTGTGTCGAACCGCTGAAGTATGTCCTAGATCATGATCGTTCTTTGGGAAAACAGACTCCCATCTCTTAAAAAGATTATAGACTTTCCTCTTTTGTTCAGACGATAGTTTAGAATCTTCTATGTCAACACCAAATTCTTCCTTTATGTTTTCTTCATTAAATGAAGTTTCTTTTTCTTTTTCAGGTAACCTATGTTCGTCATCTAGCAAAGAATCTTGTGATCTTGTAAGTATGCGTTTTCATTTTGGTCATTATGTTCTGGTGTAACATGTTTGTTTTCTTTTCAGACTGACACTGAAGACCTGGAGATGGATCTGACGTTTGACTTGGAAATCTTGGTAGTAATCCGACGAAGGACTCGATGATCAGGTAAGTAGTTTTCTTTTTCCATTACAGGTGCTGTGACTTGATTAGACGTTACACCTTTGTTGGAGACTTGTATATTGTTTGTCACTGATAGAATTGATATTTTTTTTATTAGGAGCTTTGTCATTATTTCCAATATCTATGTTCCGTAGAACCTTCACTTCATTCAGATGACAAATTTCTGATCTGGGTGGTATTTTCATGACTTTTGCAGATAAATTGCATATTTTCAACTGGAACACGAGCTGTTTTTTCCTGCGTTTGTTAGTTTCGACAACTCGAGGACATACTAAAGGTTTCTGATGTAACTATCATCTATTGGTTCCGTTACAGCTGCCTCTACATTTCTCACTTTTCGAACGAATCCACTAACTGTTCTTGTGTTCCATAGGTTGAAGTGTGACTGCCTGTGTAGTGGTTACTCTGCCAACTGACGCTGATCCAACAGACATAAATGCAGCTTTCCATTCGTCAGGCGTTTCTTCTAATTCTTTATGCTTCTCTTTCAATTCGCGAATGATGTTTGTGCCAATCAATACAGGAACACTGTGATGATATTCCGTAGTAGGTACCACTAAGAACAAAGTTGTTAAAGAACCATCTTGGAAGTTTTTACTCTCTACAGTTGCTTCGATGTAACCGAGATAAGGTAACCATTGTACCGTTCGCTGACTTCACCTCTAATTCAAATTCATCTAAACTGTGAAGTTCTGGTCTGTTAACCATGTGTTATAAAACATTTCAGAAATTGAGCTAACCATTGAACCGCTGTCTATCAAAGCTTTTGTTTCTATGCCCTCCAAGTAAATAGATGTTTCATTTGATGAACCTACAAGTCTGTTGAAAATATTTATAGTAGGGCAATTTTCAGTATCTTTGCTAGCATCATGCCCTGCGATGGAAGCACTTAGGAGTTTAAATTTTCATTTGTAGGCTTTTTATCACTTCTGTCTTCAGCCTTTCTATTTTCAGCTCCTTTAGAACCATCTTTATTGTCGTCACCCTGTTGCCTAGTGGACCATTATATCTGTGGTTTTGTCTATCAAAGTGTTCTCTGTAATATGGTTGTCTAGGTTGTCCGTAGTATTGATGATAGAAGGGTCTTCGACCTCTTGAGTAATTTCCTCTATATGATATTGATAGTTTCGTTGTGATGCTTTGTCGTGCTTTTACTTTCTGCACCTTCTTTCCTTATATTCTCTATTTCTTTCTCTAATTTGTTCATTTTGTCCATCAGTTGTTGCATCATCGACATCTGTTTGTCATGGCTGAACCTGTTTTCATTTGTTTTTTGCTGTATAATTGATTCCTGTTTTATTGGAGGTGGTGGGCTCTTTTTCTTCTTTCATCTTGAAGTGTCGTCTAGTTTCAAAAATTTTGTAATCAGCCGCTGACCTCTTCAGTTCTTCTTCTTCAATTCTCGCTTCTTCCTTAGCTGTTCCCAAAATTTGCTGGAGACTCAAAAAGTTACCCTTGTATTGTTTCTCAATTTCTCACTCTTTAAACCTTTCCAAAAGCGCTGCTTTAACAAGCTATTTTTCTTGCTTTCAGATATTTCTCCAGTCTCGACTGCTAGTTGCATAATTGACTCAAGTCGTAACGCCCAATCTGATGATGTTCTTTTTCTTCTTGTTTAGAATTAAACAAATCTTGCATGATAGAATCTTCTGTTTGTGTTGTTCCATATATATCCTCTAATTTTCTAAGTATGACATTGGAGCTTGCCCTTGGGTCCATTGGGGAGTAGTATTTTTCTTGTTTGACCCTTCAATGAATTTCTCATTGTTGTGCTATTATAGTTTCTGGATACATTCTGCTTTTAAAACGATGCACTCTACTTCTACTTTCCATATTTAAAGTCTGTACCATCGAATGTGGAATCTTTGGTTTCCAAATCCAGAAGTTAGTCTTGTTACATTATCACCACATAATCACTAACAATGTTATCAGATGTTTGTCTTGCATTTATGTTCATATTTCTGTTTCTGTCAATCACAGTTTCATGGAATCGTTGTCTATCGTTGTAAATATCATTGTCTCTATTTCTATCGCTGTATCTGTCCATATATGTGTATCCTTCATTACATCTGTCTTCAGTTCTGATTCCATAACTATCTCTATCTGTCATCTCTGTCCTATTTCTATCTCTTCCCTCTAGTCTATCTCTATCTTTTCTGTCTACTTTTAAAGCTAATTCCTCTTCTCTGGTTTTCAGTAACTTCAGTTTCTGTTCTCGCAGGTTCTCGAGTTCAATCTTTTTATCGATTTCTTTTTGCAGCTTTACTCTTTGCAATCTCTGTTTTTCTAGCTCACTCCCCGCAAGTTCTAAACTGTGTATTCTCTGTAAAAGTTTCGCTTCTTCTTCTTCTTTGATTTTTCTTTCTAAATCTATTTGTCTTTCTGGTCATGCAGTTTCTGTATCATGTCATATTCTTTTTCCAAGTCTGACTGAACTGAACTTTGATTTGTCATTCTAAATCCATCTTCTTTGTAATGTCTCGAGTATGGATCACTTGACGCTTTTGTATCTCTGAGATTCATGAATCTCCTTTCTCTATCATAATATTCTTCTTGTTTCACTATATCTGGTTCATGTACTGTCTAACATGGTAACCTTTATCTTCATTGTCGTTGACTATATCGTCGTTCTATACTCAAGGTCGACATTCTATGCTGTGTATTTCTCTCATATCTTCTGTCAATATTGCTTTTTGGAATATACACCCTTCCAGCTCCATCTCTGAAATGTGTTGGTATTTCAGAATATCCTTGTTGCTTAATGCTGTCAGTACCAAACATAGTATCTGCTATTGTGTTTCCTTGTTGATGGTAGTCATATTGTGTACTGCATCACCATATTCGACGAAATTTTATTCCTCTTACTACTCGTATCTTCATTCTTGTTATCCTCGGATTTGTTCACCCGTTCTATAATTCGTAGTTTTATCCCTGTCGTTCTGACGATCTGTGAATTTTGTTTGTTTACTTTCAGGTGTAGATTTAATCATTGTACTTGTTGCAACATTAGTTTGATCTAATATGTTTGCATTACTCTCTCTTAGGAATGTCAATTTCTTGTCTAATTCCATTATTTCTTCAGTCAAGTTGATATAACTTGTATCTGGATCCATTTCATTATCATCTTCACACCTTTGAACTACTTCATCAAAAGATACACTTTTTCCTTGCGGTATTCTGTTTTTTCACCTGAATATGAATTGTTTCTAGTGTCTTTTTCACTTGTTTCGTATTTTCTATGTCTATCATAACTGCCTCCTGTACTACTACCTGATCCTGCGAATCTTTCACTGTTAGCAACCATTAAAATTATGTCTCTTATTTATGTCTGCTAAAGTTATTCCCTCATTCGTAACATCCTCTTCATAATCTCTATACATTTTGCAACTATCAGAACTTTCTTTATTATGATTTCCATGTGTCTCTTGTGGCCTCCTATCTTGTTCTCCATATGTGTAACTCATTGTCTTTCTACTATCTCCTGTATAAACATTTTGTCTATGTTGCTGTTCTCTCTCTCTCTATCCATTTGAAGTCTATTTTGATTGAACTCATTTCTCAAATCATATTGATTACCATCTTGTCTACACTGCTGCTCTCCAGCAATTCTCATTCCTTGTTCTACACTAACACCATCATCTATTCTCCTATTCAATCTTTCATTTCTTAAATCATCCTCCACTTGCCTTTGTTGTTGATGTTCTCTAATAGCTGCTCTTCTTAGTTTCCTTTGTTCCCTTTCAGAAGTTTGAGGATCCATGATTAAGTCAAGTATTACTATTTTCAAATTTCAGAATTCTATAATTCACTTATTTCAAACATTCATCACTTTTCTTCACCATGTACTACTCATTGTTTCAAGTATTCATCAATTTATTCACTATGCATTATTCATCATTTCAAGCATTCATCACCTTTCTTCACTATACCATATTCACTATATGTTTCATTCAGCACTAATTTCTAAACTCTGACCAGGTATTTTCACTATACAGTAATTTCAATACTTTCTTACTATACCTTCAGACTGATCAGTATTCACTTATGTTTCAATTTCATGAATGAATTGTGAATTTCTTTTCACTATTTCACTTTTCACTATTTTATTTATTTCACTTTCAATAGTTTCACTATTTGATATTTGCAATTCTCATTATGCAAATCCTTCTGTAATATTTCAACTACTTATTCATTTCGATTAACTACTTCACTACAATGATTTGTGAAAACTTTTCACATTCACTTCAAAATTTCACCTTCACTTCTATATTTCAACTTCACTTTTAGTATTTCACTTTCACTTCAAAAATGTCTGTGATAATCTTTATAAGTGTATGCTTATATTAGTACATATGTTGTATGAATATGCACTATGTATATAAGCTTTAAATAAAGCGTACTCTTATGATATGTAAATATTTATTTTATGTTTTATGTGTGTGCAATGTAAAAAAATATCTGTCAAAAATTTTTTAAAAAAAATCCGACTCCAGCTGGACTCGATCCGGCAACCTCGAGATTACAAAGCCGACCGCTTTACCGACTGCGCCACGCAACTGATATACTATATATACGCTATAAATTTTCGATACGGTTAATAATACCGAGTACAACGTGTTCACCGACTCGTTTCAAGGACAATCAGTCGCGGATAAGGTTAAATTTTCTAAGTATAGACAATATCACAATATCTTACAGAATATTGTTTCCACAAAGTTTCTGTAATATATCAATATCTGAAGCACTTCAGTAGGTCTACAAACGATTTATGTATAATATTGTAGTGGGAAAAGATTGATCAGGCCAGTTCAACACTTATTTATATTAGTTTTGAAAAAAAATAAATTTCTCACACTGACTACTTAATGCTATCACTTCTACTCTGTATATCTATCACTTCTACTCTGTAAACTATCTATACAGTACTGGTAAGAAGGCCTGTTAGTTATAATGCAGTTAGTAAGTGCTGTGAAGAAAAGACAGAAAAAGAAAGAAAAAATGACTTCAATATAAATTTAGGGCAAATGTAAATAATGACACAATTAAATTTCAAATAACACCCTGAAACACAAAACTTATCCTAAACACAAAGCAAAATACTCCATAAACACAATAACATAATATAAATATATTTTAAATCACTCTTTGCTGGGTCTATCACTGGAATCCTGTGAATGATATATTGTAAGGTCAAAGGTCAAATTTCCTTTGGGTCAATCTCCATCCTTGAATATAGACACTTGTAGTAATTCCTCAAGTTTATAAGGCCTTATACTTATTTACTATAGTACTCACTATACTTCATCTGTGCACAGATCTTTATAGCTGTCTCTATTTACCATATGGTTGCTCAACAGAGGGATGATCCCTTGAAGTCTGTGAACGTTCTTGCGTGCCAAAATACCATTCTTGGATCTTTGAAATTCACCCGTTGGGCGCCACTGTCGCCGTACTAGCTTTTGTATGGGGAGAGCTTTGGGTTGTATTTGGGACCCTGGGGTTGGTAGTAAGGATTAACAGATACGATCCTGTATGATATGATCCTGTAATTATATATACACATTCGTACACACAAATCTAATCAATAATGAACAAAATACATACAATTACATCAATCGACCAATACAATTCAATGAAACACATATAAAGTAACTATAACACATGTTTACCTGTAGTTATATAAATATACAATCACAAATAATGGATTTCATTTGAATGGGCACAAAATGGCATTGTTTACGTTTTGAATGATGGCGGAGAAAGCGGAGAGTGGTGTGATTGGTTATTGACGAGTGCAAAAGTTAATCGAACAAAATGGGATAAGTGACGGAGAGACTATCTTAATCTCTAAATACGACTACATACTTTACTAATTAAACTATTTAGAATACACTATTCCTGCTACAAAACGGGTTCTTTTAGAATACAGAGACTGACAATTGACATGTTGAAATATACATTTCACAAAAAGACCTATTAAACATAAAGATGCTAACAGGGACCAAAATGTACAAATCCACCCTACGACATGTTGGTACGGATTGATACAGATTACTACTTTGAGGTACAGCTCAGGTACGGATCGATACGGATTACTACGTTTCTATCCGTGGCTAGACGTAGCTATCCGCGCCGTATGTGTGGCTGGGGTATTAAGTATGATAAGATAATTCTGTTGCCGACAGAAATGATATTAGTGAAAAGGCCTTTTTTTTTTACCAAGCACGCATTCTTTTTTAGTTTCGTCATATGTCTTGTAGAGACCACACTCGCACCGTCCATTTGCCGAGAAGGATCCATTAATGAGGGAACATTGCTTATCGTCACTGCAAGGATGGTCTAAAATTGCTGGAAAAAGGTTATTTCCAATTAAAGTTGAGATAATTCATTTCTTGTCCATTATATACTTGCTCAAAATTTTGCAGCCGCGTCGTAAGCACATTGGCAGTGAACAAAACTCGCAAATAGGAGATATAAGGTTAAAATATCAAGTGTGAGGCTTACCAATATGGTTTCTGCGATGACTGAGTCACCACCACTGGTTTCATGTGGAGAGTTTCACAGTGTAACTATCAAAAACTCAAGGAACAAAGTTTTGTTATCTGACCTCTAGATATATAACTGGAGTACTGTCTAAATTCTGGAATTTTATCCGGCATATGATAATAACCTTTTTAAGCAAGTGAGTTAAATCTACCACAGAGGTACTATACTTCTTTCTCCATATCCTTTTTCTCGTGTTGAATCTTTATTCACTTAATCTTTTTTTCTATAAAATGTTTTTTAAACAATGCATATTTTTCTAAATGGATTGACATTTTGTTTAAGTTTTCAATTAGACAACATTCCCTGTCAGTGAATGCCTTATATCATATTGAGAAGTTTTAAAATACTCACGAGTGCAGTTTGGTATGATTTCCTTGTCCCACACTTTAATAGGTAAGCACGTGGCGCTCCCTCCACCAACAGTACCCTTGCCGCACGTATAAATATTGACAGATCCCACAGTTCGTCCATTAGAAACAGCCCATGATGGCAGTGGACATATATCACCTAGTCATACCATACCATATCACTTCATGTCGTATATCATATATCAGATATCATATCATATATCATGCTATGTCATGTCATTTCATGTCATTATTTCATATCATATTATCTCACATATCATGCTATGTCATGTCATGTCATGTCGTGTCATCATATCATATCATATCATCTCACATATGATATTATATATCAAGAATGAAACTGCAACCTCTCTAAAGTTAAAAACAACATCTCTACATCAGTAACTCGCATTTTCTTATTTCAATGTGAAAAAAGGACGAACGTTTCGTCATTCACCGGCACAAGTTTGGTTATAGAAATAAAGAACCGTAAAGAACCTGGCAGCACTTGCATAGGTAACACCGCAATAAAAAACACCGATCTTTCATATTTTGAAAAATTGTTGCAACTTGGTAGGACAATGTACCAATGATCTGAGACAATAATCAGCAACATTCTATAACGGCTAATTCTTGCTTTTTCGACTTTTCGCCCCGAGATCCTATCAAGCGAAACACGAGTTTAAAAATCTAAATAGCAGGAAGCGAGGAGAGAAATCTCGCTAAAAAGCGGGGCGTGCAGGGCAGAAAACCACGCTAATTAGTGGGGGTGCGTGGCAAAAAGTTGATATTTTAGTACTTAAATGACGGGGTCGTGCCAAACCGCGACAGTGCGATGGTGAAACGCAGCAGTACGATTGCAAAGCGCAAAAGTATATTTATGACATGGCGATGGTGATGCGCAGACGGTTTGCATAAATCGAAGGGGTATGATGACGATAGTAGGATAGCGATAGTGGCGTTGTATAGGATAGCGATGGTATGCTGGTAGGATGATGAACTGCCATCCTACTATCGTTGTCCTACCATCGCTATCCTAACAATTTCAGTTAAGTTGGTCTGTAGTTCGCAGTTCGCAGTTCGCGTTTCCAATTGCGAACTGCAAACTGGTCTGCAGTTCGCAGTTCGCAGTTCGCAGTTCACGATTCGAATTGCGAACTGCAAACAGGTCTGCAGTTCGCGATTCGAATCGCAAACTGCATACTGGTCTGCAGTTTACGATTCAAACGTCAAAGTGCAGTCTGATAAGCACTGCCCTGCGAACTGCGGACAAAAATGCATTTCACAATTCGAAGCCTAAAGCTTTGGAATCGAATTTCAAACTGCAGACTGGTTTGCAGTTCGCGATTCGAACTGCGAACTGCAAACTGGTCTGCAGTTCACAATTCAAAGTTCAATCTGATCAGCACTGCCCGGCGAATTGCGGACTAGAATGCGTTTTACAATTCGATGGTCATGACTTTGTAATCGAATGGCAAACTGCAGACTGGTTTGCAGTTCACAATTCGAACTGTGAACTGCAAGCTGGTCTGCAGTTCACGATTCAAAATGAAAGTACAAGGAATGTAACTATTATAATTTCAGTGCTAAGTATGTAGTTAAATAGAGGTTATGAGTCAGCACTCTGCACTCCATCCCTCTCCATTAGAGTTGCAACCTGCCGGCGAGTCTGCGGTTCGCAGTTCACGATTCTAATTGCGAACAACTAACTAGTAGATGCAGTTCACGATTCAGAATGAAAGTACATTGGAACGTTACTCTTACCTTTTTAATACCTAGTAAGAGTTAAAGTGTCTGCACTGCCTGTCCCTCCATTAGACTTACAAACTGACGGAAGTATGCAGTTCTATGTTTCTGATTCGAATTGCGAACTGCAAATTGGTCTGCAGTTCGCCGTTCACGATTCGAATTGCGAACTGCAAACTTATCTGCAGTTAACCATTCGAATTTCAAAGTGCAGTCTGATCAGCACTGCCCTGCGAACTGCAGACAAGAAGGCATTTCACTATTCGAAACTCATTGAAATCGAATGACAAACTGCAGACTGGTTTGCCAGTTCATGATTAAAATGAATGTACAAGGAATGCTACTATTCTAGTTTTAGTACTAAGTTGGTAGTTGTTAAATAGAGTATATGCGTTAGCACTCCTTCCCCTCTGTTAGAATTGCAAACTGCCGGCAAGTCTGCGGTTCGCGTTGCAAACCGGTCTGGAGTTCACCTCTTTTAGCATTGCAAACTGCCGGCGTGTCTGCAGTTCTAAGTTTCCGGTTCAAATTGCGAACTGGTCTGCAGTTCACGATTCAAAATGAAAGTACAAAGTATGTTCCTATTATAATTTCAGTACATGTACTTCGTAAGTCGTTGCTAAGTAGAGTTTAAGTGTCCCATCCACCTTACCCCCCCCCCCCCCCCCCCCCCCCCCCCCCCACACACACACACACACTACACCTCCATAAGAATTGCATATTGCCGGCTAGTCTGCGGTTCTCAGTTTCCGATTCGAATTGCGAACTGCAAACTGGTCTGCAGTTCACGTTTCAGAATGAAAGTATATTATAATTTAAATACTTAATATAAGTGGTTGCTAAAAAGAGGTTTGGGTCTGCACTCCCTGCCCTTAATTAGAACTACAAATTGCCGTCTTGTCTGCGATTTCCAGTTTCCGATTTGAATTGCGAACTGCTAACTGATATGCCGTTCGCAGTTCGAATTGCAGACTGCAAATCTGTCTACAATTTATTATTCAAATTTCAAAGTGTAGTCTGACAAGTACAGTCCTGCAAACTGCGGACTAGAATGCATTTCACAATTCGAAGGTCATGGCTTTGGAATCGAATGGCAAACTGCAGACTTGTCAACAGTTCGCGGTTCGAACTACGAACTGCAAACTGATCTGCAGTTAACGGTTCAGATTGAAAGTACAAGAAATTGTAGTATTATAATTTTAATACTTAGTAAGTGGTTGCTAAATAGAGGTTATGGGTCTGCACTCCCTTCCCGTCCATTAGAGTTGGAATATGCCGGCTAGTCTGCGGTTCTCAGTTTACGATTCGAATTACGAACTGCAAACTGGTCTGCAGTTCATAATTACGAACTGCAAACTGGTCTGCAGTTCACAATGCAAATGAAAGTATTGGAACGTTTCATAAATGGTTGCTAAATAGAGGTTATGAACATGCAATTCCTCGTAATAATTGCACACTGTCGGCCAATCTGCAGTTCACAGTTTACAATTCAAATTGCGAACTGCAAACTGGTCTGCAGTTTACGATTCAAAATGTAAGTATTAGAAGCGTTACTCTTATTAGTGGTTGCTAAGTAAAAGTTATGGGTTCGCACTCCCTCCCCCTCTATCTGAATTAGAAACTGCCAGCTAGTTTGCATTCGCATTTTCCGTTTCGAATTGCAAACTTCAAACTGGTCTGCAGTTCGCAATTCGCATTTCACGATTTGAATTGCGAACTGCTGGTTTGCAGTTCACAGTGCAAAATAAAAGTATATTAAAACGTTACTTTTATAATTCAGTACTTTATAAGTGGTTGCTAAATAGAGGTAAAGAACATGCAATTTCCCGTAAGAATTGCACACTGTTAGCCAGTCTGCAGTTTTTCACCGTTTACAATTCAAATGGCGAACTGCAAACTGGTCTGCAGTTCACGATTCAAAATGTAAGTATAAGAAGCGTTACTCTTATAATTTTAGTACATAGTTAGCGGTTGCTAAATAAAGGTTATGGGTTTGCATCCCACCCCACCCTCCATCAGAATTGGTCTGTCGGCTAGTCTGCGATTCGCACTTTCCGTTTCGAATTGCGAACTGGAAATTGGTCTGCAGTTCGCAGTTCGCAATTCACGATTTGAATTGCGAACTGCAAACTTTTCTGCAGTTCGCAATTCAAAATAAGTCCTAAGAACGTTATTCTTCTGATTTTAGTTCTAAAACATGGTGGTTAAACAGAGATTTAAAGTTCTTATCAGGTAGTTCGCGATTCAAATTTCAAACTACAGTCTGATCAGCACTTCCCTAGTCGAACTTTGAAGAGTAGTTTGCTGTCCTCTGTTCGTCGGGCACCGTTCATGAATCGCAAAATATACGGATAACGTTCAACCTGTTGTATAGGTTAACGAGTCAGTATTTATTTTAAAATAATTAAAATCAGATTCTATAAAATGCCAAAAATAATCCTAGTGGAATGTGCCAACGATATGAAAAACTACATTATATGCTGGTCATTGCCTTCAAGTTGTAAAGGCCCGCGCTTAAGAATTTGACAACCCGGACAGTCAGACAGACAGAAAACAATGCATCTCCCTTGAATTGTCTGTGGAGACTAATAATAAGAGGACCTTGATGGCCCTAAGTCACTCATCATAGTTTCACAATGGAAAGGGTAGCACGCGTGTCAGAGAGTCATGAAGGAGTCATTTCTGTACTTTGTACTTTGGTCTGTAGATTCAGAGGAAGTATACCATATAGCCAGAAAGGGAAATATAGCCTTGTCTTTCACTAGAAAAGATGGCTTTAATAATTTTTGTAAAGGTTCATCCAAAGAAAATACCTTTGAATGGTATGTATATAGGGAAAATTTTCCACAGGCTCTGAAGGCCATGTTTTGTACGAATCGGACTAATTTACAATTCTTGGTTCATGGTAATCTAACGAACCATGTCTGTGTAAAATTATTTAAAATCTGTCAATTAGACGAGAAGATCCTTCAAGTTACCATTATGTACATACAGGAAAAAGTGATCGCGCCCTCTAGCGGCCATGTTTTGGCGAATCTAAGGAATTTAACAACACCGATAGACGGTCAAAATTAGCAAACATTTTATTTGAAGATTTGTTTTTGTCTTGCGGCCATGTCTTTTTACCAATCGGATAACTTAAATACACTTGATGGAAATTCCCCCATGAAACATTTCTGTGTAATACTTTTGAATTAAACATAGCTTCTTGAAAACATCATTTCAAGTAACATATATTTTAATAAAATGTAATCATTGAAAAACCGCTCCATTATTTAGAAAACTTCAATAAAATCATATCCAGAAATAGATATTTTATACGCACAACCGAGATAATATTTCACAATTTTCACTCTAATACATTTTCTAGGTAAACGTTTACGAAATGAGCAGCGAATAACAATTATATTTATATAAATTAGCGGTAGACCTGTAATCATTGTTTAAGCTAAATCATGAAAGAATTTTCCAGTTTTGATAGGCAATGTGATATATCGGACCAAACGTGTTTTACTCTTTATCGGACAAAGAATACCATTCCAATAGTTATTGATTGCAAGTGCAAACAATCTGTTTAGCAGTTTATGTGCATCAGACGTTAGAGTCATTTAAGATAAATATCTCTGCCATATAATCCACTTAAATATCACTTTCTGAAAAAAAAAAAGAATGTATCTGTAAACTCTGTTGAGATGAGCCTAGAGATAAAAGAGTTTTTTTTCTGAGAAAATGTTAGTGTAAGTATGAAGAAAGAATATACTTTATTACAGATTACTTGATCTCAACAGACTTTGTGGCTAGTTTTCTATATAATGTCAAAACAACAACAACAACAAAAACAAAAACAAAAAACGCTGTAGTTTACTTAAATTAGAAACGGACATATTTTTGAAGAATAAAAATAGTGATGTACATGCTGTTTCTTTATTCATTAAAGTACTTTAATCATCAACGTGATAATAGCAGTATGAGATGCAGACATGTCTATTTTATTTGAATGCAGTGTAAAAGTAAATTCCTGCAACTATACTGCGGTTATAGTGTTCATCTGATATTTGTCATCGGATTTAATGTAAATAATTTTATCATACTTTATTACTTTGTAAAACTTGACGAGGGCCTTCGTTGCCGAATCATTAAGGTCGTTGTCTGCTAATCACATGCCCTTACCACTCTGGGTTCGAAACCTCGCTTGATTATGGGAGGTCGATGGTTCTATCCAGGTGCCCATCCGTACTGAAATAATATCCGGAGGGGTACCTGGGGACTTCCTCCACCTTTAAAAGCCGGAAAGGTGCCACCTGACCATTGTTACAGTTTCTCTAAATATATTGACATTGTTACGCAGCATTTATTAAACATTTCTGACATTCATCGTACTGTCATTTGGTTTGCTGTTATTTGTAATACTTCAGTGGCGTAAATAATACAAGACAGGTCTTAAACTTTTCCTTGCTTTAAACATGACAAAATGCCTCTAAAATCATGTAAACTCTGCTTATAAAACGTTTTATTAAAAGAGGTTACGACCCACCTGTTTTGAGACATACCGCATGTTTAGTGTTCAACCCGTTTACAGTTGGACACTACGCTTCCCTCTTTGATTGTGTCTGACAGAAGAGGGGGAGGACTCTATGATAAGCAGTTTTTAAATCCTACCAGGACTGAACTGTTTTGATATCTGTCTTCTGGCCTGTTTCGTCGGGCCCTTAAGGGTGTTTCTCTTGTTGCTCTGTCTTCTGAAAAGGCATTGAGTACATACGTTTTTGGTTCTAAAGGTTTGCTTTTTATGTATTTATACACGAGCATTTTTGTGTTTTACATGCCATGCCTTTTTGTTTCCATTACGTGTGTTAGAGATTCACCTGGAGGGAATACTTTTATTTTCACTATCCCGTGTCTTTGGAACATGGTGGGGGTAAGAGTGAGGTTGGGTGCGCGCCATAAACAGGTTTAAGCTCCCCAGTGGTGTTTTTGCCACTGACCGTTCCAAGGCGGTGCCCCTCTGTGTTCCTTTGTTTGTTCGTTTTGTCCTAATGTGTTGGTTTTTTTTGTGTGAGCGCGTGTATGTATGTGTGTGTTTGTGGTGTGCGCGTCTGCGTACTGTGGGTTTCGTTTTGGGGAGGCTGCGTTTCTGGTACGTGACATTCCATGTTTGATATTTTTCTTTGTTTTTTTTTTCCACGTTACAGTACCGACACTGTTGAAATGTTGATAAATTGATCCAATAAGCCCACGTTCAGTGTAATTTTACTTTTATTATTTATGATGTTGTTGGATATTGAATTTGAAATAAGTCAGGTTATTAAATAATTGAATATTTTACATTTCAGTAAACGGCTCGAATTTAAAACCTGTAATGAGTTATTTGTCCAGAAGTAATGTTTTATTTTGACAGATTCATATGCAGTGAACACAATACGCCAGTTTGCAGGGTATCAAATTGCATAAACAACAAGTACTTGCGTATTCCGACGGGTCGGTATTACAATAGGAATTTTCTTTACAAACAACGCAAGAGATCGAAGCATTAAAATCACATGAAGGCTTTGTTTTACCTTGCTATCTGCGCAATTGCATTGGCAAACTGAGAACCATTAGACGCAACATAGACATTGTACACGCGTAGAGACTGTTTGTAAATAAAAGTTATTTTCATTTTGGTTGGCAGGTCAATGTTATACCAGTACATGTATTTAGTCTCGGTTATATTGAACGTCAGCATAATAATCGGCCCCTGACTAACTTTTCCAAATAGCTACTCTTGTGTACAAATCTGGTACAAAGTATCTGGTATACTTAAAATGACTATTTCAAATTTACACCTGTAGATTTTATATAAATAAAATGATTTTATAGCTGTAGATTTCAATTTAAATCTGTAAAACGACTGCAAAACAGTTCGATTTATGCAAATGAGATACAGCTTTAACAAGAGTGCAAGAATGTCACAATATACGCCCGTCACAACAAATTTCTTTACTCTAGCACCTGTATTTGCAAATGGAATTTTAATTTTGTGGTTGTTTAGTAATCATTGTAAGTCTTTTGTTTTTCTAAGTCCACAAAAAGAAAACTCCTTACCAGGTAGAGATAACTTAAAATACACCTAAAATGTGAAAGTAACATCTATGTTGTACCATAGAAAAGTGATCTTTTTTTTCCGTACGGTCAATTATAAAAAAGTTACAATATGAGTTATTTATAGTAACAACTAAGGGAAGTTAATCTTTAAAAAAAAAAAGAAAAAAAAACCAAAAAAGTCCACACAAAAATCTTAACCAGGTAGAGATTGGTCAAAATACACCTCATAATTGGATGTAGCATGCATGTTATATTACAGAAAAGTGGTCTCGATTTTTCCCTACGACTAGTAATGAAAAAGTTACAATATAAGCTATTTATAGTAACATGGCACTTCGTCTCATGATGGTGTATAATTGTGCCAGGTTACATCAAAATCCCTCCATGCATGAAGAAGAAATGCTTCGGACAAAGTCATTCTTGTATCTGACCTTTGGCCTCTAAGTGTGACCTTGACCTTAGACCTAGGGACCTGGTTCTTGCGCATGACACTCCGTCTCATGATGATGAACAATTGTGCCAACTTTCATCAAAATCCCTCCATGCATGAAGAAGATATGCTCCGGACAAGTCATTCTTGAATTTGACCTTTGACCTCTAAGTGTGACCTTGACCTTAGACCTAGGGACCTGGTTCTTGCGCATGACACTCCGTCTCATGATGTTGAACAACTGTGCCAAGTTTCATCAAAATCCCTCCATGCATGTAGAAGATATGCTCCGGACAAAGTCTGTGGACGCCGCCCACCCATCCGCCCGCCAGGGGCGTTCCCATAATACGTCCCGTTTTTCAAACGGGCGTATAAAAATTCACAGCTGTAAAAATGAAAAAGTTAGAGCTGTAAATACGCTTAACGTTACAGCTGTGGAAATATAGGTATTGAAAAAGGGGACGAAAACATAGGTACAAAAAGTTTTAGGATGAATTGTATTTCTCAGAAAGGGTAACAATTACTACAAAAATGGTATCATAAATGATCTAATAAGTAAAGAACAATATGTAATATGCTTACAGTATAGCAATTGCAAAATACAACAGTAGGATACAAAGAAGAAACTATGCATGAGATCTTGTTTATTATACTTTTTGTCATGAAAACATATGACGATATTTTATATTTTTCTTTTAAATTAATCAGCTTCAGGTATAGTGTACATAGTTAATGTATGTTCTATGGGTGTGTTTGGGGTGCTCTGTGCTTCCGGGAAATAATAGTACATGTATATTCTAAACCACTAATGTAGAGACGGTTGTTCAAAATCTAGAACAAACTTTATAGCACGTCAGAAGTATTTCCTAAAGATGGAGTGCATTTGCTACAGCTCTTTCTTGTCTTCAATTTCCATGCATCGTTTGTACTCGATATTTTAACTTACAGTGCTTGCCATTTCTAACATACAAGATCATGACTGTTGATTATTACAGAATTTGTGAAATATTGCATTTTAAACTATATATTTGACATTACAAAGCAGTGAGAATCTGGAATGATATAAACAAGTTTGAAAGCGTCAGATTTCATCGTTTTGCCGCTGATAGTTTTCATAATATTGAATGTCATACATAAAACTACAAAAGCGCAACGCTGAAATTGATGTTATATTCAAAAAGAACAATGAATATATAAATTATTCAATATATTTGGTAATATATGATTTGTTTGATGGTTAATATTCACATATATAATGTATCAGGATAATTCCTACAAGACCCGTTTCGTAATTTTCCTATTAAACAAAAAAGACTGAAAACTGTACGATATTTTGCGATAAACGTAAAACAAAATTTTAACAGTAACTTGTACTGTCCAAATTAAAAGATGGACAAGTTCATTAGAAATTTAACAGGATAAAGGGTAAAGTAAACTGCATCATTTACTCAGAGAATACAGTTTGTAAAGCGACAAAGTTCCAATGATAATTTAATGTCTTCATATTTAACCAATATCTGCCTCACAAAGTCATATTAAATGATTGCTGAGTTTTATAAAGCTTATATAAAATCTTTAGTGTCAGTTCCAGATCACAGTCTTTACATCTCATAAAAATCTTTGTCCGTTTGTATCTGAAACAACAGTAAATATACTTTCTCTATTTCTGTTGGAAAAGTATAAAATTTCTTTATTATTTGCAATTTTAAAGGCTTGGTTCCGTGTCTGTTTGAATCTCGTAGAAACAATAAGATAACATACATGTGTATGGCTATTTTCTATAAAATTCCTGTGGTTTCACATCTTTAGAGATCTCTGTGTAGAAGGGTAAAAATACCACCTTGCTGGTATTTACCCCCTTTTTTCCACTTTGATCTCATTATTGTTTTAATGCGGGAGTCTCATTGTGTTAGAGATAAATCGAGAGTTGGCACAAATATTTCAAGAGGAAAAGCGGATTTTGAAATCAGTGCATTATTTTATCATCTTCCACTGTTCCGTAAACCAACAGTTTAAGGCTAAACAATTATATACATATTAAAGCATCAGTGAGTGTGACAGTTGTTTAGTCAGAGTGGTGGCATTGTGCCTCTCCATCTATGGTTTACAGATTCTAAAAATCTGAACCAGATATGATCGGAGTACACTTTGATAGAAAAAGGAAGTATTTTGTTGTAATAGAAATAGAAAAATAAAGAAAATAACAGACCACATATTCCTCCTTCTTATGATTGGTAATGTGTACCAAATAAGATCGAGTACAACAATGGAGTCCCAAGTAAGGATCGAACTCACGGCCCCTGGTTTACATCTGTTTAGATATTTTTATAATACAAAATAGTTCTGATGCCATGTGATAAAAAAAACTCATTGTATGGTTTGCTGGTCAACAGACAAAACTATATTCAGACGCCGGACAATAATTTTAATTTACTGACCAGCATGTCATTCAGTAAGTGTATATTTATTTATAATTATTACATATCCATTATAGATCTATTTTTATATCTGTGGTGGAAGTCATTGTGACTTGAAACATTTTGCAGGCTTTTGCGCTTACAAAACAAACGTACAATGTTAAGCATACGAATGCTTTTAACTCCTTAAGAGACCACATTACAGTATATATATATATATATATATATATATATATATATATATATATATATATATATATATATATATATATATATATATATATATATATATATTGTAATGTCTCTTTACAGAAATTTTCGTTGTTGGTTTCTAAAATATGTGTTACAGCAAACGGGATCGAAGTTAATCTTCACTCTTAATTTATCAATTGGACTTCAAAAAATGTCTTTACAGCAGAGTCACTGCAGAAAACTGCATGTAAAGCAAATATACAGATAACAGAAACGGCGTAGTTTGAAATATATTTTTAACATTATGCATCAGTGCATCATGTATATTTCAAAACATGCAAAAGCGTAAAATACGTTAGAGGATAGGTGCTTTTCAATTTATTGTGTTGTTTAATATTTGACAGAAATTCAAATGACAAAGGATTTCATCTAACCGTACCCATGAGAGATAACTGATATTTGATAGAAACCACATTCTGATTAATTGTAACTTAATTATTTATTATATTGATATGAAAATTGGAATCAAACAGATCCGTTTAAAAGCTTCCAAGATGAACAATTGCTGAAGTAATAAATTATTTAATGCATTTCATTGTAGGAAAAGCAGCAGTCGGCAAGACTGAACGTTTTGGTTCAGTATTTTGTTTAGAATTTCCAGACGATCGCAATTGTAAATATCGTTTTACATAATAAAGTAGGCGATACTAGTATTCAATGCATTGACCGATGATAAAATTTATTGTCATCATGGATTTCAAATGATTCTAAGGTTTGAAACTGAGTTCTCCATACATAGTTAAATAGTCTCTTTGTTAATCGGTTTTACGTCTGTAATACCCGAGCGAGATGTACATAATTTTATTTGTAATAGCCAGCTGTTTTATCGGGCAGTACAGTTTTAACGCAGGGTACTAGACGTTCCGTCAGGATCTCTACCCTTACATTGGAAGAAGAAGAAGAAGAAGAAGATGATGAACTCAAAATGTAACTCAAAATGTACAATTTGAGTTAAGTTGGTCACGATTGGAACTGCGAACTGCAAATTGATCCGCAGTTCACCATTCAAATATTAAAGTGCAGTCTGATCAGCACTGCCCTGCGGACTAGAATACATTTCACAATTCGAAGCCTATAGCTTCGAAATCGAATTGCAAACTGCAGACTAGTCTGCAGTTCGCGATTCGAAGTGCGAACTGCAAACTGATTCGCAGTTCACGATTCAAATATTAAAGTGCAGTCTGATCAGCACTGTCCTGCGAACAGTAGGCTAGACTGCATTTGGCAATTCGAAGCCCATAGCTTTGGAATCGAATTGCAAACTGCAGACTAGTCTGCAGTTCGCGATTCGAATTTCATAGTGCAGTCTGATCAGCAATCCCAGGCAAACTGTGGACTAGAATGCATTTCACAATTCAAGTCATAGCTTTGGAATCGAATTGCAAATGACAGACTAGTCTTTAGTTCGCAGTTCACGATTCGAATGGCGAACTGCAAACTGGTCTACCGTTCACAGTTCGAATTGCAGACTGCATCTTGTCTGCAATCCACGATTCACATCTCAAAGTGCATTCTCACCAGCACTGCCCTGCGAACTGCAGATTAGAATGCATTTCACAATTTGATGGTCATGGCTTTGGAAACGAATGGCAAAGTGCAAACAGGTGTGCAGTTCACGATTCGAATTGGGCACTGCAAACTGGTCTGCAGTTCACGATTTAAAATGAAAGTATAAGGAAAGTAACTATAATAATTTTAGTACTTGAGAAGTGGTTGTTAAATAGAGGTTATGGGTCTGCACTCCCTCCCCTCTGTTAGAATTGCAAACTGCCGGCTAGTCTGCTGTTATCAGTTTTCGATTCGAATTACGAACTGCAAACCGGTCTGCAGTTCACGATTCAGAATGAAAGTATATTGGAACGTTACTCTAACTTTTTGGCTCCAAGCCTATGTATTGTTTTTGGTTTTTTTGGTACCCAATTGTGTGTTAGTATGAAACGAAAAGCCGGGAAGCTGCCGCAAACCGAGATCAATATGTTACAAATTCAGTGATTGGTTGCAGCAACAAGTGACCTGTGACGTAAGCTGCGCAATGCGGAAATATTGGAAGTTTTCCGATTGCAGTTGCTCTTTTGTTTGTCTATTATTAAAATGGGGGTGTACAGCAATATGAATACATCTATAAAACGTAAGTCTGTACGATAAACTGACAACTTCTCAATTTTGACGTTTACATTATTCATGATTGAGTTTACATTTATCCATTGTAGAAATTGTTAAAAAGATTTAACGGGCAGTTGTGAAATTTGTTAGAGAACACCCCCTGAAAGGATGTAACCTGCCAAAAGGTGTCTCAAAAGACATTTTGCCGCCAATTTTTGACAGGACTATTATGGTTGGTTCGATTATTGTTGTAGGGGTGTTATTAAAACAAATTAAGGAAGTAGCTCTGCAAGGTATATTAAACCATTTTTTTTCACAATACCACCGTATTTTGTATATCAGAGTTCGTATTGTAATTACTGGTGAATGCCACGGAAAATCTGGGTTGTTTTTCGTACGTGCACCGGACACCAGTAGTTCAAAACCCAAATCGCCAAGAATTGTTTAATACCCTTGCGTCTAAAGTTAAGACTGGCGTTCCCATGGGAACAGCAGTAGAAAATCGCAATCATGTTTTGCATAGAATCTTATGTAATGACCCCTACCCTCACTTGTCCAGTTATGTAGACTATGCCAAAACCAGCCAAGCCTTTCCTTTTTAAAAGGAAACTTTATTAATACTTAGAAAATGGTTGCTAAAAAGAGGTTACGTGTCTGCGCTTCCCCGCACCCTGTATTAGAATTGCAAACTGCCGGCTAGTCTGCAGTTCTTAGTTTCCGGTTCGAATTGCGAACTGCAAAGTGGTCTGCAGTTCGCAGTTCACGATTTGAATTGCAAACTGCAAACTGGTCTGCAGTTCACGATTCAAAATGAAAGTTTATTGGAATGTTACTCTAATAATTACCAAGTTAGTGCTTGCTAAATAGAGGTTAAGGGTCTGCACTCCATCCCCTCCATTAGAATTGCAAAGTGCCGGCTAGTCTGCGGTTTTTAGTTTTTGATTGGAATTGCGAACTGCAAACTGGTCTGCAATTCGAAGTTCGAAGTTCACGATTCGAATTGCGAACTGCAAACTGGTCTGCAGTTCGAAGTTCGCAGTTCACGGTTCGAATTGCGAACTGCAAATTGGTCTGCAGTTCACGATTCAAAATAAAAGTACAGGGAATGTTACTACTATATTTCAAGTACTTAGTAAGCGGGGGCTAGATTGAGGTTATAGGTGTGCACTCCCTCGCTCTTCATTACAATGGCAAACTGGAGGCTAGTCAGCGGTTCTCAGTTTCCAATTCGAATTGCGAACTGCAAACTGATCTGCAGTTTGCAGTTCGTAGTTCACGATTCGAATTGCGAACTGCAAACTGGTCTGCAGTTCACGATTCAAAATGAAAGTTTATTGGAAAGTTACTCTAATAATTTAAGTACTAATTTAAAGAGGTTAATGGTCTGCACTCCCTCCCCTCCATTAGAATTGCAAAGTGCCGGCTAGTCTGCGGTTTTTTATTCGAATTGCGAATTGCAAACTGGTCTGCAGTTCGAAGTTCGCAGTTCACGATTCGAATTGCGAACTGCAAACTGGTCAGCAGATCACGATTCAAAATAAAAGTACAAGTAATGTTACTACTATAATTCAAGTACTTAGTAAGCGGGGGCTAGATTGAGGTTATAGGTGTGCACTCCCTCCCTCTCCATTACAATGGCAAACTGGAGGCTAGTCAGCGGTTCTCACAGTTTCCAATTCGAATTGCGAACTGCAAACTGGTCTGCAGTTCGCAGTTCACGATTCGAATGAAGAACTGCAAACTGGTCTGCAGTTCACGATTCAAAATGAAAGTTTATTGGAAAGTTACTCTTATAATTTAAGTACTTAGTTAGTGCTTACTAAATAGAGGTTAAGGGTCTGCATTCCCTCTGCCTCGATTAGAATTGCAAAGTGCCGGCTAGTCTGCGGTTTTCAGTTTACGATTCGAATTGCGAATTGCAAACTGGTCTGCAGTTCGCAGTTCGCAGTTCACGATTCGAATTGCAAACTGCAAACTGTTCTGCAGTTTACGATTCAAAATTAAAGTATATGTGAACGTTTTCCTTATAATTTAAGTAATAAGTTAGTGGTTGCTAAGTAGGGGATATGAGTCTGCACCCCCCCCCCCCCACCCCCTCCATAAGAATTGCAAACTGCCGACTAGTCTCCCATTCGAATTGCGAACTGCAAACTGGTCTGCAGTTCACGATTCAAAATGAAAGTATATTGGAACGTTATTCTTATCATTTTAATACTTAGTAAGTGGTTGCTGAATAGATGTAAAGGGCCTGCAATTTCTTAGAACTGCACACTGCAGATATATACAGTACTGAGATTCATTTTCCCACAACAAATTGGTATTGTCTTTAAAATTGAAGATTCCTGTCACTTTATTGTTTTGTAATTCAAATTGCATAACATTTTTTATTTTTCAATTTATCATTTATATTGAATGGTTATGTGTTTGTTTGTGTGTTTTACATATCACACGCTAAAGAGTCATCCCGAAGAATTACTATTGGCGACTATACAAATAAATTTAAATGCAAACAAACCAAACTTAGAGCGGACACAGTGATCCACTCTCTAACTATGAAACCAGGTTATTAGTTCGATACACCCTCCTTTAATTAAAGTTACTAACATTTGGATAAGAGTGTCGTGCATTGGTGCTTTACATCTGGAACAGTAAATAAGTAAGGAAGATTCTTGAAGCGGAGCGTCCTCTGTATCTTGCAGGAATTTTCCAATGAAATTGCTAACATATATATATATGTAGGACCTGCCCAAATTAATTACCGGTGACGAATATAGATAAGCTTAAATATAAACAAAGAAAACATGTAGAAATTATAGTGTGTATGTCACGGGTCGTAACATTTTATATACTGTTTTATACTTAATAGTGACGTGCGCCGTGCATTAAGTCATTTTCTGAGCGGGAAACTAATACTTTTCCCTCGCGAAGCCAAATTTCCGACAGCGCCCGGTTTCATTATGTTGTGTGGTGTGTTCTTTTTAATCTCTTAGCACTTTTTACCGCCAAATTCCTTCTGCCCTCAGAAAAGTTAATGTACTCTTACGAGTAAGACGGTAAAATCCAGAGAAAACTTAATTAAAATCATTTAGAATTCTTTCGATTACTTCAATTAATTCACCAGTCGCTGTGGTAAGGTATATTTTGAGATTTCGTTAATATTTATAATATGTATTTCTTTCCATAGCGCGTGCAATTTTTGTATTATTTTATCTTTATTTTATCACGTTTGCTAATTTCATCCTTATTATGTTTTAGACTTTTTATATTACGGAAAATAAAACAGAACGAACCTACGCCGGGAGTTGATATATGTTAGCCCTGTGACATGTAATTTACATATTTCATTGTAAAGTCTGGTGAAGCCATGTACACCCATTATAAGGAATCGTCTACAGCCATGTATGGCCAAATGTAACTCTTGAATAGCTTATAGCCCAACCCGTTTGCTGTCATGATGTTATAATATCTTTTCTTTTGGAATGTTTTACTGAGGTTTTTGAAACAATCCAGCGGTTGCTCATTTCATAAACATTTACCTAGAAAATGTAATTAGAGTAAAAATTGTGAAATATTATCTCGGTTGCGCATATAAAAATTTCTATTTCTGGATATGGCTTTATTGAAAGTTGTTTTTTTTAAATAATGGAGCGGTTTTTCAAGGATTACAATTTATTAAAATATATTTTACTTGAAATGATGTTTTAAAGAAAATTATGTTGATTTCAAAATTATTACACAGAAATGTTTCATGGGGGAATCTCCATCAAGTGTATTTAAGTTATCCGACTGGTCAAAAGACATGGCCGCAAGAAAACAAAAATGTATTCAAATAAAATGTTTGCTAATTTTGACCCTCTGTCGGTATTGTTAAGTTCCTTAGATTCGCCAAAACATGGCCACTAGAGGGCGCGGTCACTTTTTCCTGTATGTACATAATGGTAACTTGAAAGATCTTCTCGTCTAATGGCCAGATTTTAAATAATTTTACACAGACATGGTTCGTTAGATTACCATGAGCCAAGAATGGTAAATCAGTCCGATTCGTACAAAACATGGCCTTTACAGCCTGTGGTAACATTTCCCTATACATACAAAGGCGAAACATCAAAAACTGTCCAAATCCTAAAACCAGTTCAAAGGTACTTTCTTTGGATGAACCTTTACCAATATTACTAAAGCCATCATTACTAGTGAAAGACATGGCAATATTTCCCTTTCTGACCAGTTTGCAGTTCGCAATTTGTATACGAATTGCGAACTGCAGACCAGTTCGAAACAGAAAATGCGAATCGCAGTCTAGCCGTGGTTTCAAATTCTGATGGAGGGTGGGGTGGGGGGAGTGCAAACCCATAACCTCTATATAGCAACCGCAAACTTAGTACTAAAATTATAAGAGTTACGCTCCTAATACTTACATTTTGATTCTGAACTGCAGACCAGTTTGCAGTTCGCCATTTGAATTGTAAATTGTAAACTGCAGACTGGTCGACAGTGTTCAATTCTTAGGGGAAACTGCAGATTCATTACCTCTATTTAGCAACCACTTGTAAAGTACTGAATTATAAAAGTAACGTTCCAATATACTTCAAACTTCAATATACTATCAAACCGTGAAATGCGAATTGCGAACTGCAGACCAGTTTGCATTGCCATAACCTCTACTTAGCAACCACAAACTAAGTACTAATAAGTTTAACACTCCTAATTCCTACTTTTTGAATCGTAAACTGTTGACCAGTTTACAGTTCGCAATTTGAATTGTAAGCTGTGAACTGCAGATTGGCCGACAGTATGCAATTCAAATCGCAGGTTCATTACTTCTGTTTAGCAACCACTTATGTAACGTTCCAATACACTTTTTTTTTTTTGCATTGTGAACTGCAGACCAGTTTGCAGCTCGTAATTCGAATCGCGAACTGCGAATTGCGAACTGCAGACCAGTTTGCAGTTTGCAATTCGAATCGTAAACTTAAAAAAACCGCAGACTAGCCGGCATATCCCAACTCTAATGGACTGGGAGGGGGTGCAGACCCATAACTTCTATTTAGAAACCACTTACTAAGTACTGAAATTATAATAGTACAATTCCTAGAACTTTCAATTTGAACCATGAACTGCAGACCAGTTTGCAGTTCGTAGTTCGAGCCGCTAACTGTTGACTAGTCTGCAGTTTGCCACTCGATTCCAAAGCCATGACCCTCGAATTGTGAAATGCATTCTAGTCCGCAGTTTGCAGGGCAGTGCTTGTCAGATTGCTCTTTGAAATTTTAAGTTATAAACTGTAGACAAATTTGAAGTCTGCAATTCGAACTGTAAACGGCACACCAGATTGCAGTTTGCAATTCAATTCGGAAACTGAGAATCGCACACCAGCCGGCAATTTGTAGATCTAATTAAGGACGGGGAGTGCAGATCCATAACCTTTTTTTAGCAAACACTTATACTAAGTACTTAAATTATAACATACTTTCATACTGAATCGTGAACTGCAGACTAGTTTGCAGTTCGCAATTCGAATCGGAAACTGAAAACCGCAGACTAGCCGACAATATGCAATTCTTATGGAGGGGAGTGGTGGGGGGGGGGCGGGGAAATACCCATTACGTCTATTTAGCAACCACTTACTTAGCACTTAAATTATAAATGTTACCGTCCAGTATACATTTATCTTGAATCGTGAACTACAGACCAGTTTGCAGTTCGCAATTGGAGTCGTGAACTACGAACTGCGAACTACAGACTAGTTTGCAGTTCGCAATTCGAATCGGAAACTGAGTACCGCAGACTAGCCGGCAATATGCATTTCTTACGGAGGGTGCAGTGAATACCTATTACCTCTATTTAGTAACCGCTTACTTAGTACTTAAATTATAAATGTAACCTTCCAATATATATTTATCTGAAATCGTGAACTACAGACTAGTTTGCAGTTCGCAATTCAAATCGGAAACTGAAAACCACAGACTAGCTGGCATTATGCAATTCTTATGGAGGAGGGAGTGAATACCCATTACCTCTATTTAAGTAACCACTTACTAAGTACTTAAATTATGATTTAACTTTGATCTTGTATCGTGAACTACAGACCAGTTTGCAGTTCGCAATTCGAACCGGAAACTAAGAACTGCAGACCTGCCGGAGAAGGAGGGAGTGCATAGCATTAACATTCATTTAGCCACCCCTTACTTAGTACTTAGATTATAAGAGTAACGTTCCTAGATACTTTCATTTTGAATCGTAAACTGCAGGCCAGTTTGCAGTTCGCAATTCGAATCGTGAACTGCAAACTGCGAACTGCAGACCAGTTTGCAGTTCGCGATTCGAATCGGAAACTAGGAACTGCGGACTAGCCGGCAGTTTGCAATTCTAATAGAGGGAAAGTGAGTGCAGACGCTTAACCTCTATTAAACAACAACTTACTATGTACTGAAATTATAATTGTAACATTCCTTGTACTTTCATATTGAATCGTGAACTGTAGACCAGTTTGCAGTTCGCAATTCGAATCGGAAACAGAACTGTATACTAGCCGGCACTTTGCAATTCTGATGGAGGAACAGGAAGTGCAGATACTTAACCCCTATCTAGCAACCACTTACTAGGTATTAAACAAGAGCACCGCAATGTGGAGCAATATATGTCCGAAGGTATGAACTTTGACCCCTTAGTGTGATCTTGACCTTGTACTAGCCATCTGCGCATCGTCTCGATGTGGTGAATATTTGTGTCAAGTTTCCTCAAAATCCTTCAAGGGGTTCAAGAGTTACAGAGCGATGACCTTTGACCCCTATGTGCGACATTGATCTTGAAATGAGACATCCAGAACGTGCACTCTGCACGTCGTCTTTTGATGTGTTGAACATTTGTGCCAAGTTTCTTTACAATCCTTCAAATAATTCAAGAGTAACAGAGTGGAAACGAAACACACTCATCTGACGATTGATCCGTAAGTGTGACCTTGACCTTGAAGCCAGCCATCCAGAAGATGCGCTCTGCACGTTATCCCGATGTAAACATTTGTGTCAAGCTCCTTTGATATGCTTCAAGATTTACAGAGTGGACACGAAATTGATAACGGACAGACGGACAGACGTTGTATAACATAATACGTTCTTAACGTATAAAAAAATAAGAGTAACGTTCCAATATACTTTGATTCTGAATCGTGAAATGCAGACTAGTTTGCAGTTCGCAATTCGAAATGGAAATTGAGAACCGCAAACTTTTGCCATTCTAATAAAAGGGATAGAGTGCAGACCCATAACCTCAATTTAGCCACCACTTACTTAGTACTTAAATTATAATAATAATATTCCTTGTACTTTCATTCTGAATCGTGAACTGCAGACCAGTTTGCAGTGAACTGCGAACTTAGAACTGCAGACGCAATTCAAATTGGAAACTAAAAACTGCAGACAAGCCGGCAGTTTTAGCAACCATTAACTAAGTACATGTACTGAAATTATAATAATAACATTCTTTTTGCTTTCAATTTGAATCGTGAACTGCAGACTAGTTTGCAGTTCGCAATCCGAATCGTGAACTGCGAACTGCAGTTCACAAATTTGAACCGGAAACTTAGAACTGCATACCTGCCGGCAGTTTGCATTCTAATAGAGGTGAACTCCAGACCAGTTTGCAGTTCACATTTCGAATCGTGAACTGCCAACCGCGGACTAGCCGGCAGTTTGCAATTCTAATGGAGAGTGAGGGAGTGCTGATCCATAATCCCTGTTTAACAACTACTTACATAGTACTAAAATTAAAATAGTAGCATTCCTTGTACTTTCTTTTTGAATCGTGAGCTGCAGACTAGCTTGCAGTTTGCACATGCAGTTCGAATCGTGAACTGCAAACCGGTCTGCAGTTTATCATTCGATTCCAAAGCCATGGCCATCGAATTGTGAAATGCATTCTAGTTTGCAATTCGCAGGGCAGTGCTGATCAAACTACACTTTGAAAGTTGAATCGTGAACTGCAGACCAGTTTGCAGTTTGCAATTCGAACCGTTAACTGCAAACTGGTCCCCAGTTTGGAATTCGATTCCAAAGGCTGTGGGCTTCAAATTGTGAAATGCATTGTTGTCCACAGTTCGCAGGGCAGTTCGGATCAGACTGCACCTTGAAGTCTGAATCGTAAACTGCAGACCAGTTTGCAGTTCGCAATTCGAATCGTGAACTGCGAACTGCAGACCAGTTTGCAGTTCGCAATTGGAAACGCAAACTGCGAACTGCGAACTGCAGACCAACTTAATTCAAATGTCCTAACATCGCTATCCTTACATCGCTATCCTACTATTCAATTTACCTATCCTATAATATCCTACTATCCTACCATCGCGGTTTGATAATTTGGCTATACATATATTAACAAGTAACAAATTGCTGCAAGATGCAGCAAATAGATGGTCGCACGGCCCAAAAATCGAAGTGTTTGACCCATATTCAAACTTGACCTCGCTAGATTTTATCAAGGCAATTATTCTGATCAAATTTCATGAAGATCAATTGAAAAATACAGTCTCTATCGCATACACAAGGTTTTTCTTTGATTTGACCTATGAGCTACATTTTGGTCCCAGATGACCCATATTCAAACTCGGCCTAGATTTCATCAAGGCAATCATTCAGGCATAATTTTATGAAGATCAATTGAAAAATACAGCCTCTATCGCATACACAAGGCTTTTCTTTGACTTGACCTAGTGTCCTAGTTTTTTACCCCAGATGAACCATTTTCGAACTTAAATTGGCCTAGATTTCATCAAGATAATCATTCTGACCAAATTTCATGAAGATCAGTTGAAAAATAAAGCCTCTATCACATACACAAGCTAAATGTTGACAGACGACAGACGCCGGACATCGAGTGATCACAAGAGCTAAAAAATCAAAGAGTACAAATATGCCTCCAAGAGTAACTGTATTACAGCAATATAAGTAAATAAAATGCATTTTCATATTTTACCTGTAGATCTTCTATAAAAAAAAAAACCTGGAAAAAGTTAACTTCACAACGCGACAGTTTGCACAGCCAGACCAGGATTCGAACCTGGAACCTCCCCAAAACACAAATTACAATACGTAATTTCCTCAATTTTGGGTTGCTCTGCCAATTGAGCTATCTGGCCAGTGGAACTGCAATATCCTAGCAATATCACTTAAGATAATGTTCGATTCACGGTTTTTAAAGATGAAAGGGAGCATATAAGCTGATTTACCACCTTTTTTTCTATTGAGCCTGCTGAAATTATCTCAAAAATATTACTTAAAATCCTCTTTTAATATTTAAAACAAGCATTGTCACAAATAAATACAAATTAGGTTAGAAAAAAAGTTTGTTTCCGGTATCCCGACCTACCCTAAATTTTTGGCCGGACCCTAATTCTTTTTCATTGCCTCGGAGAAGTTTTTTTTTTTTTAATTTAATGTTTTAACAAAAAGTTGAAAAACTGCACTTTTCATGCTTTAAACATGGCCAGTGAGGTTAAAAATCAACTTACTCAAGGAAAAATCAGCAGGGGCTAAGGGTGTAACGATATATCGAAATTCATTTTATCATGATACATCAGTTTGGCGATACACATATCGTATCATAGGCCTATTATTTCGAAATTCATTTTATCATGATACATCAGTTTGGCGATACGCATATCGTATCATAGGCCTATTATTATCATGATACATCAGTTTGGCGATACGCATATCGTATCATAGGCCTATTATTTCGAAATTCATTTTATCATAATACATCAGTTTGGCGATACACGTATCGAATCATAGGTCTTGATTATTTTTTATTTTGTCACATAAATGCTTACTTACGATACTCAATTCGTATCGCGGTATGTACTGTAATCGTTGCATCTGTATCACGATACATATGTATCGTGAGACAGCATATCGTTTATCCTACGGGGCCATACCAAGTTCTAATTTTGGGCTGACCTAAGAGTAGAGAATTGTTGGAGAAAATGCCCATATACCTAATGTTAAACATTTATTTTTGACAGTCTGGGCCCCTTAGAAATAAAAATAGCTTGTTTATATCCCTGTTACTGATGCTCTAAAGGAATAACCCCCTTATTCGTATTTTTTGTACACAAAAATAGTTTCCGAAAGGTCCCACTTAATAATAAAATCAGGAAGTACATGTATGTACCAGAAGACAGGAGTCAAAATTTTTCACGAGGTCTCAAATCGCCCATTATCTGGACTATTATTGGACCTTATAATAAGAAGAAATGCCCCCTTGTGCAGGACATTGGATTTTGTTTAAAAATAGTTCGCTTTAATAATTGGAAAAACGTTGAACAGCGCCAACTGCCTAGTGTAACATATGTACATGTTTAGTAAATTCGCGCCATAAGTCATATGGTATATTCTAGGATTTCTTCGTTTTAAAATATATACTGTGCACTACATATATGGACCACCCATGATTTCAAAGATTTTTCTAGAACATACAAAATCCTAGACCTGTTATCTCTTTAGACAAGCTTATACGTCGGATTATTTTGACTCGCGCCTCTTGTTATCAGGAAGTATGTACAAGAGAAAATTCTCTCCAAGACACCGAGTCAAAGGTTCTGACGCGGTCTCAAATTGATAAATTAAAATGCCTAATGTTTCAGTAACTGCAGGACATTGGGATGTGTTTATAAATAGCTTCATTTAATCATTAGACAAGAGGGTCATGATGACCCTTGATCGCTCACCTGAGTAATATGAGCTACATGTTTCAAATGTCAAACAGATGATTTTTAGAATTTTTTTGGAAAAAATTCCGATGTATAATCAAGTAACCCCTGGGGCGGGGCCAATTTTACCCTGGGGGTCATGATTTGAACAAAGTTTGTAGAAGTCTACTAGGCAATGTTACATATCAAATATCTAAGATCTATGCCTTCTTTATTTTTAGCAAATTTATGAAGATTTCCCTATGTACAATCAAGTAACCCCTGGGGCTGGGTCAATTTTAACCTGGGTGGTCAAGATTTGAACAAATTTTGTAGAAGTCCACTAGGCAATGCTACATGTCAAATATCTAAGCTCTAGGCCTTCTGGTTTATTTTTTGAAAATTTTGAAGATTTTTCTATATACAATCCAGTAACCCCATGGGGCGGGGTCAGTTTGACCCCAGGGTGTCATGATTTGAAATTTTTTGTAGAAGTCTACTAGGCAATGCAACATGTCAAATATCTAAGATCTAGGCCTTCTGGTTTATTTTTAGAAAATTTTTGAAGATTTTCTTATGAAAAATCAAGTGACCCCTGGGGCGGTGTCAATTTTGACCCCCGGGGGTCATGATTTGAACAAATTTTATAGAAGTCTACTAGGCAATGTTACATGTTAAATATCTAAGCTGTAGGTCTTCTGGTTTATTTTTAGAAAAATTTTGAAGATTTTCCTATGTAAAATCAAGTGACCCCTGGGGCGGGGTCAATTTTGAACAAATGTTTTAGAGGTCTACTAGGCAATGCTACATGTCAAATATCTAAGCTCTAGGCCTTCTGGTTTATTTTTTTAATTTTTTGAAGATTTTCCTATAGAAAATCTAAATAAATTCAAGTGAACCCTGGGGCGGGGTCAATTTTGATCCCGGTGTCATGATTTGAACAACTTTAGTAGAGGTCCACTAGTCAATGCTACATGTCAAATATCTAAGTTCTATTTCTTCTGGTTTTTGAGAAGAAAATTTTTTAAGATTTTCCTATGTTAAATCAAGTGACCCCTGGGGCGGTGTCAATTTTGACCCCGGGGTCATGATTTGAACAAACTTGGTAGAGGTCCACTAGGTAATGCTTCACACCAAATATCTAAGCTCTAGGCTTCTGGTTTTCAAGAAGAAGATTTTTTTTAGAAATTGTTGACGGACGACGCACGACTGACGACGCACGATGGACATCAAGCGGTCACAATAGCTCACCTTGTCACTTCGTGACAGGTGAGCTAAGAAACCTTACACAGCGCCACCTGCCAAAAGTAGCATACGTACATTTATGTGTAGTAAAATCACGCCAAAAGTCACGTGGTCTATTGTTTACCCTTTTCCGTCTTCAAAAACATCACATTTATACACATTAAAAAATAATTCAAGTTTCAAGTTTTATTGAAGCAAATCGACAATACAATTGCCTTTGGCCAAATACAATCATATACAATTACATACAATGAAAATGGCAACACATTCAACATATACTGCAATACAAACAGTCTGCAAAATAACAATTAAGGAACAGTTTGTAAAGTATCAAGGATATCAGTTCGTAAAGAAAAAGCATGTTTTACATATTTACATAATCTAAGCAATTTACATTTATTTTCTGAGGACATGATATTAACAAATTTGTTCATAGATGGCCATGACATATGGCCCAAGTACTTATTGCGTATATCAGTACACTTATCACAACAAAGTAAGAAGTGATACTTTGATTCAACAACTCTATTATTGCATATTCTACAATGTCTGTCTTCTCTATTTACACCGGCATATCGCCCAAGTTCAATTTCCAATGAATGTGAACATAGTCTAAACATGTTAAACTCTTGCGAAGTTTGTCATCTGACACTAAGTCTAAATATGTTTCATATTTGAATGTACATTTATACTTTCTATAATACTCTTAACTTGGACATAGTATTTATACTTGCTGACCAATCCTGAATATATTGATCATACACTCGTCTCTTTAGAATTGGCATATAATTTACATTGGGATTAAAATCATTTAAAATATACGTAAAACCAAGTTTATCAATAGAAATATCCATACATGATGCCCAAGAGTTTATAATATTTTTCCTCTCTAGATCATTGAACATAGCATATATAGGAGAAACAATGTTTTTCTTGATTTTTAACATATAATTTAATGATCGGATTTTACTTAACACAGATATAGGAAATCGGCCTAGCTCACCATATACAGCAACATTTGGTGTCTGTTTGCGAACACCTAATACATATTTACAGAATTTGATATGAAGCTTGTCGATTTTTTTATAATCGTAAGCTCCCCAAACTTCAGATCCATATAATAATATAGGAGCAACCATAGAGTCAAACATATGCAACTTTGTTTTAACATCTAACTTTACTCTATCAAAAATAGTAAGCAGACTATGATATGCCCGCAGAGCTTGTTCAGATAGAGCTTTGACTGCTTTAAACAAGGTTCCAGTGTAAGTAAATTTTATACCAAGATATGTGAACTCCTGTACTCTTTCTGTCTGTTCACCATCAATAAAAATGTTAGGAAGAATACGAGTTTTGCGTTTCTCAAATACACATATTTTAGTTTTTGCAATATTGATTGTCAATCGCCATTTACAAGAATATTGATAAAGGCTATCAACTTGTGCCTGTAGACTAACAGGGTCAGTAGTAAACAATACAATATCATCGGCAAATAACATTATGTACATTGACAATAGATTGAGATCATTATCAGTTAAGTTATTAAAATCAACAGAATTGACGACATCATTGATGAATAAAATAAATAAAAGCGGCGAAAGTGGTTCTCCTTGTTTAACACCAAGTGAAACATCAAAGAAATCTGTCATTGACATATCTGCAGATATTTTTACACATGAGCTAACATTTGCATAAATAGATTTTACCATGGTAACCAATTTACAACTGATACCAGATTCAACAAGTTTCACCCAAAAAGCATCGTGTATTACAGTGTCAAAAGCTTTCTGATAATCAACGAATAAACACCAAAGTTTGGACTTCGCATGTAGAACTTTCTGTTTGATTGTATGGAGTAAGAATATGGCGTCAGAAGTAGAACGGTTATCCCGAAAACCAAATTGATTTTCACAAAATACATCTTCATTTTCACACCATTTGTTAAGTCTATTTCTCAACAACAATGAAAATATCTTGGATATAACATTGATTATGGTAATCCCTCTGTAATTACCAGGGTCATTTGTAGGGCCCTTTTTGTGAATCGGGACAATATACCCTTTGCACCAGTCACTTGGATAAACACCGGTATCATATATCTTATTATAAATTTTACACAAATATGGCGAAATAAAATCATTAGCATCTTTAAAGAAATCAGCAACATTATTGTTCAAGTCACAACATTTGTTTCTTTTTAAGCATGATATAGTTTTACGAATTTCATCAATTGAGAATTCAAAATCAAGCTGATCAATATGAATTTCATCAGGAGTGCTTGCCGAGTCTTGAAAATCAAATTGACCAGTATCATTACCCTTAGATAAATTGGAAAAATAATTCATGAATTCATCTGAATTGATATCATTCGATACATTATTATTTGATTTTTTAAACTTTTTAACATATTTCCAAAAGTCTTTTGGTGACCTTTTACTCATTTTTGAGAGTTTAGTTTTCTCTTTGTTATAGTACAATGATTTAGCTTTACGTTTACATTTAGCATAATTGCTTCTGCTTTTGAGAAAAGCAGTTTTTGTAAGATCACATGGATTCATTGTTAAGTTACGTTTGCATTGGCAAAAGTCACTTTTTGCAATACGACACTCTTTATTAAACCAAGGTGACTTTTTCATTTTCACTGAAGGTTTTGTGGAACATGATCTACGATAGCACTGAAAAGAAATATCATGTACACATTTAGACAAGGAGTCAACACAAGTGTTAATATCACTTTCTCCATTGCATAGTTTTTCTGTAATATCGTCAAAAACATGTTTATTGGATTCCAATAGTTCATTGAAACGCTCAGTTTCAGTTGAATTCCAGTATAGTTTATCTACACGTGGGTTAACATTAGACGTATACACCTGATGATTAAAACAAATTGAAAAAGAAATAGGCGAATGGTCAGAAAATTCAGTTTGATCTAGAACGTAAATATTATATATTTTATCAAAGTTAGCAAAGTTTGTTATCAAGTAATCAACAGTACTGGAGTGTGGTCCATTTCTTGACATTGAGTGAAAAGTTAAACGTCCCTCCTCCAGGCGTCCATTGGCTATCGATATATTATTTTGCTTGCACAAATATAACAAACGGTTTCCAAAGTTATTAACATGAAAGTCGTCATTACGCCGTGGGGGGATATATTCACACTGCTCGGACTCAGGCATATTAACATAGCGATCCAAATTGGAATGTTCGATGCGGTCTGAAAGGGTCCCAGTCCTCGAATTCAGGTCTCCAGTGACGTATACATCACCAAGAGTGCTATATCGCCTTATACAGTCATCTAAATGGTCAAAGAAATCAAACTCGTACAGACTTGAATTGTTATTTCGGTAAACATTTGAGTCTTCAGGTGGTACATAACACGTGCAGAAATATACATCATTTTCATACCCAAACGAGTCTTTTCTTAGTTTGAACCAGACTAAACCCTTGTTATCTAGGCTAACTAGTTCAATTTTATTTTCTAGTTCTAATTTATAGTAAATCACAACCTCTCCACTATGCCGTTTTGCCCTGTGGTTAAATTTAGGCCGTGGACAATTGAAGGAGGCGTTCCCTTTAATGTTTATATTGGACAATTTAGATTTCCAAAAATCCGTGAATAACAATAAGTCATAGTCACTTACAAAATTTATGAAATCGCTATCATTGATTTTTGATCCAATACCCTGAACATTCCAGAGCAAAAAGGTTAACTGTTCCGATTCGTAATCCTACGTAAAACCGCTAGCACCCGTGCTTGGAGGCATTTGTAATCCTTCGAACTCTTTGATCGGCAGAGAATTAACGGTATATGAGCGATTGCCGATAATCAGTTTATCACCCTTGAGCGACGCAGTCTTTTTATTGTACCTGGCTTTGATCAGTTCGGGGATTAGTAGCCTGCGACGCTCTTTTATTGTTTTCGGAAATTGCTCACCTACAGTAACTGAAATCGACTGCTTCTTTTCGGAAACTTTGTTTTTGATCATGTATTTATCAGGGGGGTAGTTAAATTTGACAATAATAGGCCTTGTCTTGCCAGCTGTGTATGTCCCTAATCGGTGCGTACGATCAAGTTTCACGGTTGCAGACGCATCATCAATATCAAGAGAATCTGTGAAGAAAGAGTGTAATTTAGTTGTACAGTTCTCGTTCTTCCTTTCTTCCGCAGAAGCACATTCATCAAATCCGAAGAACAGAAGATTGTCTTTCATCGATCGGGACTGCACATCTAGCAATTCATTGTTAAGTCTCGCATTTTCTTTTTTAAGATCAATTAATTCTTGCTCGATTTTATGCTTACATGACTTTTCATCTTGTAATAATTTGTCAATAGATAATTGTTTCTTTCTCACTTCGTCGCATGTTTGAGAATCAAATGCTCGACTCGCCTCTAGGCCCGTTACTTGCGATTGACACTCACTTACTTTATTTTCTAACGTTTTGACTCGAACGTCCATCGAGGTCAATTTCTGTGTCAATGTAGTGAGCTGAGACTCAAAATTGTCAATTTTATCGAGCTTTTTCAATTTAGTGTCTAAATCTGCTAATCGATTGAACACAGTTAGCTGAAAATAATTCGTACTTTGGGGGGCCTGTTGAGGGGGTACCATCTGTGACTTGGGTGGTGGGGAATTATATCCAAGCTGCTGACAGAATGACTGGTTCATAGGTACCCCGTACATCATTTGTCCATTAGGGGTAGGATTTGGGGAACTTGCAAACTGGGGCATCTGTTGGTTAAATGTTTGTTGCCCAGACATATTCATGCTTTTAGAATAATTAGCGTCAATAATACCTTGACCAGTCACTTGCCTTTTATCAGGAGTATCGACGGTTGACCCTGGGGAACCCTGTGATATGTTTCGCTTTCTCGATTTTCTTCCCATTCATAACACTAACAGAGTGTCAAACAAAACATGCATGATAATCCATGAGCACTGGTTAAATCGTCAAAATAATTGTTTTAACTACAAATATAGTGTTAAAAGCAATTCATAACATCCATTTCACAATGGTTTTGGCCTTTTAAACCCAATAAAAGTCAATAAAATCCAAATTTTTATCACAATTTCAAATTTTGGCTGCCATTTTCACGCATGCGCATTACAGATTTATAATACTTTGACTGCAACTCACCTCTATAAACCTATTAAAATGCGTAACTAAGCAAAAAGTCTAAGCATGCTATGTATTTATGTTTCCTATTGTAAGTAGGTCATCACTTAGGGTGACTCGCTTTGAGTTTGGTTTATTTTAAAATTTAGATCAACGCAAGTGAATTGGCACCCATTGCATTGTTGTCAAAAACAATATTGTTGGTAACAACTTACCTTGTTCTTGACAAAATTCACTTCAAAATATTTTATAAAAAGACTACACTTTAATATACAGCAAGAATGACATAATTTCACTGAGCATGCGCGAATGGCCCTGCGCGAATAACTTGAAAGGCTGAAATTGTTCAAATCCGATTCAATATAATGCAAATTCTGCAAATATTGCAAAATATAAACCAGAAGGAACAAAATTAAATAATATCAATTCCATTATTGTTGCGATTACACGTTAGAATATTCACTTTCTGTGTGTCAAACGAAAATTTAACAGAAATATGACTCGAAGGGAAAAAATTGTCAAATCCGAACCTATGGCACATTCTTTAACCACGTCTATATGCCCGGTCCTGATGGGCCGTGCGATAAGGCTTTAATGCTTACAAAATTAATAATCATATGAATACCTATCACTTCAGGTTTAACGTCTGAGACTGATCTTGGTCTGCACCGTTCGCTATTCAGTTAGTCAATTTTCATTAAACACCCCTTCGAATAACAAATGGTACTGCCCAAATTGAATAATGGACCGGTTCATTTTAGAAATTTAGCAGGGTAAAGGTTAATAAAATCACTGAGGCCCCCTAGCATCTTGTTAGGCGGAACTTTATCGCATGGACTCCAAGACCCCAAAGGACAGAAAATTAATAACACTAATTCCAAATACGAGGTGACATTTTACGACCGCCTAACGACAGATCACTACTGTGATAGTTAATGAAACCTCTATAGGAAGTTTTCATAATACATTATGATAACGAATGACACTTTGTTTTCTACGTTTAGACATACTAACTGCAGAAGCTTTCGTGTGTACGGGCCCTCTTTAAGGATTTTAATTTACGCAACATACAAAGCGTTTACACCTATTTAAAAATATAATACGTTAATAAATTGACGTTTAAAATCAGGTTGTAAAAATTTAGCGGTGAGTCGTCACCACACAAACGGCAACAGAAGCTGGTCCAGTCCTATACTCTCACCAAATTTCATTACGTTCGTCCAGTAGAATAACAGAGAAAAGAGACCGAACCTTACGGTACGTACAAGGTTTTATTGCAGTTTTCTGTTGTTTAGGTTATATTGGTCAAGAAACTGCCGGATGACATCTTGTCATCATTTGGGAAAGTCTTTTTATCAGCAAATTTTTAAACCCCATGTAAAAGAGCTAATTTTCATTGAAGATATAACACCATGAGCACCTTCTTTATCTTATCCTGTGCAAATATGTTCTAAACAAACATTTCACGTGACTCTGAAATTTCCAAGATTCAGCTAATATTAAAAATATAAGGAAAATATGGTTATATTTCTTTAGAACTCTTTATTTGATGATAAATGACCTTTCATAATAATTCACCTTGCAATACTTTAATGCTAAGACGTTTCATCTAAGACAGAATGTTTAAATCAGAATCTGATCAAAATATATAAATGTTTCTTAGTTTAAAACTACTTTTACTACATTTAGTTTGTTCCATTTATGTGAAAACTTTGAAAATACGTTACAGGTATAATCCTTTAGAATTTAAATTTCATTTCAAGATAATAAATCATGATGTAAAATGATAAAAATATGAAAACTTTGTGACATTTTCTAATGTTCCTGCAAGTATGCTTCTAATTTTTAAAACAAATTGAAAATGTCAACGTTTTTCGCAATAATAAGCTGTGTGACATACATAGCACGGTCTGTTAGCATTTCTTTTCCTTTTTAAATAATTTTAGCAAGAGGCCACTTACAGAACGTTTTTTAATTAAAACGTGGTAACAGTTGTGCATGTTTAGCAAAAAGTTTAGTTAAACTTTTGGAAAGGTATAAAGATCATAACTTTGTTTGAAAAGAACCTCAAAACTTTACTAACTATGTATTTGTTATGTTAGTTGCATGTATGCACTTTTAATAGGTAGGATTTCTCTTATTGTATATATTTATGAGACATTCCTTTTTCAGTAAAGTATTTACTTAAGTCAATATAATCGAGTGGCATCTCCGTTTAAAATGTTACATACATAACGGTAACGTAATATTTTTTACAAGAATTGTACTGTGACATACCCTTTACATCTATATAGGTAGGGTTTTTTGTTATTTGCACAATATTAAGTCTGAAAACAGGAATATATTGTTCATTAAAACAACTTAAAAGATTAATTTTATTCATGAGAAATAAGCATGAATAACATTAAATGACAGGAAACTAGTAAAGTACTTCCGGGATATAATTATATAATTTCTATAACAGTTTAAATGCACAATACTGAGTTGAAATTATCATTCATTGCTAAGATGTCGTCTTCTGTAACTTGTGAATAACAGTTAATGTCAACATGTTGCTCCTTTAGGGCAGGGGAATGTATGTAATTGAATTGTCATTCTTTGATTAAATTGATTACAATGATGAGATATAAGTATACACATGTAGGTCAAAGGTTACTTAAATTATCATCATAAACAATGTGCTCACAATTCACTTCTTGCTGTGCCCTCCCGGTAAGTTTGTACATCAAATGATCATATTCAAACGATACAAATGTGAATGAATAATTGTTTTACTTCAATATGATTACCTCAAAGATGAAATTGAAATAAAACAGCTCACCCCGGTAACTTGAGATATACGCTTTTACTCCATTTTAGACTATGAGCCAGAAGGGGTTTTGTGGACCATATTTTTTTGAAACTCCAATGTGTGGTGAACATTTTGGCATAAAGTTTTCAACTGGCGAGTGGGGCTTTTCTCCGTAACAACACCTTAAATTACGTTACCCTCAAAACCAATATTTTTTTCATCAATTTTTACAGACAAATGGTACTATTATGTTAGTAAATCATTTCAAGTTTGCATATTTTATTACAAGGTGTATACCAGATGCTGCAATTTGATTAAATTTTAATATCTAAAATGTGATGTTAAAGAAGAAAAATATCGGAAAAAGATACATTACCCTAAAAAAAAACATTTTTGGAATGAAGTTTTTATTGCAAATTTAGATGACCAGGTAATTAGAAATTGAAGTTACTATTCAAAAGTTTAAAGTTCAGCAAAAACAATGATATAAAGATTGCTAGTATAAGTTAAGGGAAAGCATACTTTGAGCGATTCTTAAAATGTAACGTCATTCTTCCAAAATATGCTAATTTTCAATCATACCTACTTCAAACATGTTTTTCATAAAAATGTTCTATCAATTTTATATTGACATTCTTTAGTTACATGTAATACAACTATATACTTATTTATCAACAAACCTCTAACTTGTAAGATGTCATTGAATTCTACATTACATTTTACGTTACCAAACATACAAATTATATTGTATGTCTTCATTTTCTTTTAAACACACTTTATCAGTTGAAAAAAAAACAACAATATAATTCTGTTCTCAACAGCATAGTTTTGCATTTCAAACTGAAGGTTTAACTTAAAACACGTATAAATATATCAAATTAAGTTACAACTTACGTTACCGAACAAACTAACTATATCTCTTGTGTTCTGTTACCTTAAATAAACTGTAGCACTTAGAAAAAGCATATCTACAATTCAATCAAAATATGTTTTAACATTACTTTGCGTTTTAACTTTAAACCCATGTATTTAAAAAACAGTCTACGTTACAATTTACGTCGTACGTTACCTAACATATAAGCTATACAGTTTCATGTATTCTGTATTGTGAACATATACTTTATCTTTGAAAAATAGCAAACTCACAATTTTTTTTTTTTAATATTTTGCTTTCAATTCTAAACACATTCTAGAACCTAATTACATGGTCCATGATTACACCTTCCCGAGAACACGACGCACCCAAACATTTTTTAAACAATTGATATATATATTCAGCTATTTAAGCACATTGTAGTGACATACTTATAATATATACAGACATTGCCCAACACAATGCTCTATAAAGGTGTTAAAGTTGAAACAGGCATATCACGATATTTAGAAATCTTGTGCATGTTTATGCACACAAATTTTACATTTTGTTAACTGCTGTATGTTGTAACTGTGATTGTTTTGAATGTACAGTACTAGTAGATTTATTCATCAACATAGACTTCATCCAACATGTTGTCAATCTCAACTGTATCCTTAAGTAGATATATCATGTACATGTATCTTCTATGGAGCCGGTATCCAGTAATGGTCATGACTGGAATACTGTGACTTTCTTTAATACGGTATGTATATACTGATGGTAGTTCAATAAGACAATTATAGGAACTGCCTCAAAATAGGATATTCTTCAAGTGAAAATAATGTTACTCTAGTAGGTAAAGTGCATTTGATTGCCCAGTCTGAAGGCAAGTTCTTACAAAACTAACTCTTTTGATGGCAAATATGGGACTTTAAACTTTATGGGTGAATTCCGTTACCAGTTGACAAGTTTATGCCAGACAGAGGACCTATTTGATTTCCAGTCATTTGAACCTCAACTGGTTTCTAGAGAACCTAAGGTCAGAGACAAATAACACTATTGGGGAATATTGTTACGAAAAGTCAAGCCACTTGTGTGAAGTTCGGAGGCCACTTCCTTTCAAAGGTTTGTGGACCTCATACTAGCAACCCTATTCAACATCAAAATCAAAAGCCCGCAAGAGTACTGCCCTCCAATCACACAGGGCAGTTGCCTTTTAATAATGTTGGGTACCAACAGTCAATCTATCATTGTTTTGTCTAGGTCATGAGGGCATTTGTCTAGGTCATGAGGGCATACAGGCCTGGTGATTGCCACCACTAGAAACCTTATTGTATTTGGTACCACCTTCTCTAACAGGGTTCCGTCCTCCTGCATTTAAACTAAGTGCATGTACATCAAGTCCATCTCCATGACAGCAACTATGGAACAAATATATGTTGAGCAATACTTGTCCTGCGTCGCAAACTGCAGTTTCGTTGTTTGGGGATCAGTGTCCTTCGTGTCTATTTTACTAATTCCTTCATTCCGAGGTTGGTAGTTTACACTACCCTTACTGTGCACATTCCGGGGGAAAGGGTTGGGCTATGACAACAATTACTGTATGGACCTTGCTCCTGAAACTATGGCTTTACACAATTATGGAAACATTGACTTGGAGGGGCTGGGTCTATGGGATGTGTTCAGGTCTCCTGTTCTGATGGATAGACCAGTAGGGGCACGTTGTGCCAGAGTCTAACTTATTGGTCTGGTTTTGTTTGGCTTGCTTACCCTTAATCAGTAAGTGGACGTGTGGATTTGGTTAAGTGGCGACAAGATCAACTTATCTCCAGTGTTAGACTGCAGTCTCTAAAACTGATGGTAGATATGGCTGTGCAGTCTTTATTTAACCACAACATCCTTTGTACTTTGGTTGAAACACGAGTCCCTCCCAGATGGGTATTGGTATTTCGGGACCTGTTGCGGGACCTGTCTGGTTTAAGCAATAGAGATTCTTGGGCTGGAGGCCTAGGAAAGGGACTTCGGGTATTGGATCATTTACTTTAGATCCTCGTATAGATATGTGTCAGCAGAGGCAAAGCCCAGTCCAGCAATAGACGCAGAAACTGTGTCCATCTGTTTGAAGTCTTCCCAGCTTCCTGGGTATCCCAGGTTTATCCTTGTGAAAGATGCAGAAGCTATGTCCATCCGTCCGCCAAACTTTCAAGAAAACCCAAGTTTCTCAGATTTGTATGTTTTGCAAGGTATCTTGACTGTGTTTTAGAAATTTACGTCAGAATGAGTATCCCATAGTACACATTAGTATGGGTATTCCAGCACGGTAATAATTTGGTACATTTCTCCGTGCAAGAGTTTATGAACTAATGCAGTATGTGTATCACCTGGCATACATTTGTGTCAGTATTATGGTCCTTGCTCTGGGTATCCCAGGGCCTTAATAATTTGGTATTTTTTTCCAGGCATCCCGGGAAGTTTATGAACTTGGGTCAGGGTATCCCATGACCTTAAGTTTTGTTATTATAAGAAATGTGTGGAATAACTGCTTCAGTATAGTAATTAACCATCCATTGGGAAATCTCGTCTGTTTTAAGAAGGAAGTACTTGTGGCCTGCTTTGCATTAGATGTATAATCGTTATTGGCAAAACCTCCTTGTTAATTATCCTGCAGGGTATCCATGTTATGTCTGATTCTGCAAGGAATCCATTTGTGGCCTCCCAAGCCCTTATAACCCACTTTATAGAACAGGGCTGGGGAGTGTAGTGAGAATGCTGTTAATGGTTACCAAGGTCGCTGTCAGAGGTCACAGGAGAAACAGCAAATCAGCGAGGAGGATCGACATCACATGGCTAGGAGGATCAATCGTTTACGAGGAGTATCTCCTTTCGACCAGACTCTATTGAATGCAGTTGTATTTATCATCAACAACCGAAATCTAAGGCCATCTGCCTTTTAGCGTTAGAAACCTCTTCCGCCCCTAATAAGAGTGTTGACCCTGGTATAGTGAATACGATTTTCACTTCAAGCTCAATGTCACACTTAGTCGTCAGAGGTCATACCTTAGGACTAATATTGCTTCACCCTGCGGAGTCTATGTTATTTAATTATACTAATGATAATTATGATATTCAGTCATACTGGTACATTCAAAGAGCTATATATTCTTAATATACATTTAAATAATATTTCTAATGAATTATAAAATCTATATACATTTATTTGATAATGTTTTTCATGTCTGGTGATGTTTATTTATAGTCCAATGTATAATTTTTTTAAAATCCTAATCATATAGGTAATACCAAAATTTTAAATATTTTTTCTTTAACACATATTTCGGAAAGGTAACGTATCATATGTGACGTATTGAATAAGTTAACTCTGGGGACAGTTTTATTATATATAAATTTAATTACTGAACTGTGTATTGGCCATTATCAGTATTTTACAACTTAAAAAATCATCATTGTTGATAAATTTCTATGTTCTAGTAATTTCAAAAAGGGTAACGTAAGTTATGGATAATACATAACATCTGTTCACCTAAAATGATATGAACATATGATAATTTCAATTTTAAATGTATAAACATATCTAAGTGTCTTGTTTATTACGATTAATTGTACAACAGGCATGTTTATAATATTAAATTAACATAAACGGTGAATTAAATGAAAATTTGCATGCTAACGTATTTTAAATCTCCGTAACTCGTTAAAGCCCCAACGGAATCTTGCAAACTTTCGTCTGTGAATGCCAACTACCATAAGGTTTAAGAAAATCATAGTGCTGAAAATTCCTCCTGGTGGTGGGGGGCGGGGGAGCAGGGTCAGTTGTCAGCTCAATGTCTATTTTAGTCTGAATTCAGCAATTATGGTCCACAATATGATACATAGCCATTTGTTCTATCCACTTACAAACTTAATGTTTGGCAGAAACATATTTACCAACTTTACACCTATGCAATACTTGTCTATATAATTTCAAAATGTCTTCAGGATTACTTAAAATATTTTCTGAATTTCAACAGACATGTAATCTAGTAATTTGCGGTTGTACTCCTTCCACGATCCAATCTCTCATTTTCAAACTTATTGACTATGATTTATATTACGAAATATTGATGTTAATAAAATCTTTTGATTCGTATCTTTGAAATTGCAATATGTTAGAGAAAGCATGCTGTACTTAATTTGCGTATTAGAATTCAAACAAAGATATGCAGTTTTGGGAGTTTTAAAGACATACGCAAAATATTAAATATTGCATAAGAAGATTTGTTATGTGTATATAACTGAAAATAACTGTGTAACTTTCAGTTAAGGTCACAGCATTGTTTACTTCTGTGGTAGTTTCTTTGCATCATCTGCAGCTTTTCCAAATAGCATGTTTCAACTGTAACTGGGTGTTAGAAGTAACTTGATCCCTGTAAAACTGAAAATAACATAATGTTACGTCTACAATAAAATTATTCTTTAGGTTTTGTTATCATATCATTGATAATACTATACTTATCTTATATGCACAAACTGTATTTGGATATAAGGAGGTAATGTAAATGATAATGCTGTCAGGCTGCTGTTACCCATGGGTGCAACAAACGAAAAATGAAGTGAATATAGGAAAAGTCAACCTTCTATTCGTATTTCAGAGTTGGTTTTCTTAGAAATGTTTCTTAAAACATATTTATGAGAAAAATCTTTCAAATAATCAATCACAAGAAGATATTGTAACTGATAACATTATGAAGCCGCAAGTATTATGGCAGTTATAAAAAGTGCAGCGAGTATCGAGTATTACAAAATGTATATATGTATACTGGAACAGTGAAATAAGACATAGATAGCTTCATAAATGGGTACAGTGGCCAGTCGGTTTGCAGATAGACTGGCGCTAAACTGTACATGTCTGAGGGAGGCTTTCCAGATTTAGATTGTTCTTTGAAAGAAGAGTTTGAGAAGTACTGAGTGCTTAAATTTTGAATTTCATATTCCCGTTACAGTTGATACATGGACTAGGTTCAATTTAATTTTGTAAAATGCAGTAAGGGGGATTATTAAATACAGACTTATCATTTGAAAAACACTGCTCCATGTTGCAGACATACCGTGTACCATTTCAATTTTACAAGTCAAGTTGAAAAAAAATGTCTAGGTAGGGACGGACAAAACTAATGTATGTTAATTTTCTAATTATTTTTCTTGATATTTCTTCTAACGGTATGGAGATAATTGCTTGCCTTATGTGTAGTTTTATGATTATCGATCTTTTACGATTGTAACATCACTAAGCGGCGTTGGTGAATTTTCAATTCTGTGTAATGCAAGTAATTTGAATTTGGTAACGTAGAATTATGTCAGCTACGGATGTAACAACAGGTCAAAACATGTGCATACATGTTTAAACAATTTAAGTTTCCTGATTATGTGATTACAAACATATTCGAATTGCACTTATCTGTTCCATTTTTTTTTTACATTTTTAAACTTAAAAAAGTTGTTGTTGTTGTTGTTGCTGCTGTTGATGTTGCTGCTGTACCTATCTGAAACTTTTGACGGATGCCACTCGGCGGGTTGTGATAGTTGTAAAAGTGCGTATAGGAGAGGTAGTGCAATTTTCAACCCCACTCACACCATCTAGTACCGCTTTTAAGGTGGAATTCTATTCTATAGATGTATCAGAGACTATTATACTATCATGTCTTTTTTATCTCGTTCAATTTGAGATTTATTCTATAGTTGTTATTGTCGAACGTTTGCTGATTTTGATTCTAAATCAAACAGGTTTAAAATATTGATTCAAACAGTCTACTGGGACTTTAAATATTAAAACATGCTTTGATACACGAAACTACAGATTTTAGATGTTTCCGCTGACATGTTCACCAATGCATAATAATACAATTCAAAATTAATTTTACAATGTCAACTGATCAGTAAGCTATGCATGTCTCGAGGCCGGCCTCAGTGAAAAGTGGACGTTATCTTCCAACTCCAACGCAAAGATTGGACAGAAGACAAATATCGAATTCATTTTCCTACATGATGGACGAGAGGTATCAGTCTCTATATGGTTCATCTATTATTGCGTAAATGACATGTATGTAGTAAATTGTATTTTTTACGCAAAACCGGGTAAAATATAAAAAAAAAATGTTGCTTATATTTTAGTTCTTGTTTCAGAGCAAAATACAAAATTTTACATGAAAACCTACAGCTGCAGACGATAAATTGTCATTAGAAATTAACTTTGTTGTGAGCTCCTTGGTAATAAGTTTTTCCCGTTTACAGATGTCAATTTTCCACGCTTTGCATAAATACGCTACTGTAAGAAGAGTTGCAGTTAAATATTCATTCGTTTCATTTAATTTCTATAGTTGTTGAATATGGCGTGCAAGAAAACAATGATATCACTGTTTGTGGATGAGCCCCATTGGTAACTGCTTTGTTAGAAACTCGACAGAGCCTCGTTACCACCTCAACAATTAAAACATTGATAAAACTGAACCTCCGAACATAAGGTGAGAATGGCAGAAGAAAACACGTCAAATCCATCTCTGATCTCCGGGTGAAGCAAAGAATGGACAGAAGACAACAAGTTAGAATTCATTCATATTCCAATTCGAACCTCTGACCGAAGGAAAATTTGCAAAACGAAAACATATTTTCCTTCCCTAGACGAGGCGAAAACATTATAGAAGACATATGTAGGAATTCATTTATCTTCCACCTCTGATCTCCGGGAAAGTCGAAGATTTGACAAAGGAAAGAACGTTGGAATTCATCCACTTTACACCTCTTTCCTCCGGTGAGGTGATTTTCTTATCTTCAACCGCTTGGCGAGACGCAGATACGTCAGGGTTAATTCATTTTTTTACCTGATCTCCGACCGGGGAAGACGAGACATAGGAATTCATCCATCTTTCATATCGAATTGATGTTTAAAGCTGTCAATATCTTCGGAGAACATGTGAGTAGGTGTTTGATATCTTGGATATTCTCACTGAAATAGTGCTACAACCAAGTGAGCATGTCCATAGTTTGGAATATCGGCAGATACATGTAGTTTTAAAAGCAGTTTCACGTCTGCCCGTTACGTAATTAAACTCCACCAGCCACTACCGAAACGTTTATAAATATGTGTGTTTAAACTACCAATATCCAACATAGTAGCCAGGTGCCGTGAATATCGGTCCGGCTGGTTACTAATAAAGCAATATCTATACGATACATAATATCAGTCAATTATTTCTACATACGTTTTTGCTGACTCGAACATCGCGCAAAACCCTTATCAAAAAAGTTAAATGTCGATCGATTTCGGCAGAATGTCTAGAATTACCCATTGAGCTGATATTTTTTATATTTCTTCTAATCAATTGCAACTCTTGGATATGACATAAACAATTATTAATGCAATGCCTAGCTTAACGTATCATTTTCATGTAAATTATTCACACTCTAGCGTCCATGTGAAAGGAAAATGAATTTGCAACTTCAGTTTGACGTTGATTGCATATATTATTCAATAGTTTCAGTCTATTGTTGATTAAATTCAGTTTTGACAACTTGCAACTTCGGTAAATAATTCGACGAATTTACATTACATGAAACCTTATTTAAATCAGACTTTCTTAAATGTCAATTAACGCACGATGAAAAGTTTGTCTTTCTGATTTTGTTGTTGTTGTTTTGTGTTTTGTTGTTGTTGTTGTTTGTTGTTGTTTTTTGTTGTTGTTTTTCGTCTTTGTTTATTTTTATCGGTTTAACGCTGTTTGTTTTTTTCAACAGTATTTCAGTAAGTAAGCTTCACTTGTGTTCCAGGATTCTGTACCAGTACAAACCTGTTCTCCGCAAGTAACTGCCAACTTCCTCAATTGAATTACATGTGGAGGATGAATTGTTTCAGATACAATGTTTTTTTTATCAAATCGAACTCACGACCCCGCACTCTCCCTATTGAACTAAGCGGGTGGGCTTTTTGGAAGTTTGAAACATATAGTGTTAATTAAACATTACTTTGATTGAACCATCTGCAGATAAAAAAAAAATCGTGAGATCAAATATGCTACTTTTGTTATACTTTAAAATCTTCATTTTCAGTGTAAAAAGATAAACTCTTTATTTACTTTAAATTAGTTGTTTTATTATTGACATAGGTACGACGTGTAGAGCTGATGCAATTTTTTTCAACAGCTGCATTGCCATCATCTTCAACAATGAACATGTATAAAACGGAAAGCGGGAGCTCGTCGACCTTCAAAGTTTGCACAACAACAAGGTTGCAGACAATCTAAATTTCCGATTCCATTTTGACGTCAATTTCATAAATTATTAAGCAGTCTCATTTACATTTCGATGAAAAGCACACCCTGATGGTTTATCCTATGAAATAATTCATGTTAAGCATTGCTTAGATTTCTATTTCCTTTCATCCGCTCTAAACTGAATGCATAACAAGCAAACTTGAATATCAAGTACAAACTCTATAATATTTGTCTGTCCATGTTAATCAATTCATAATTCAAATTTTAAGTTTAACGTAACTGTTTTTCTGCCTATGTGGACTTAAATATTCATTTAATATGTTTGATTAAAGCGAGAACTAGACAAAAAAGAATTAACCGTGAATATAGAATTCCATAACCTTAATCTAAACTTACTGTATGGTAACTACTCCCGATGGCAGTGTGTTTTGATCTATCCAATATAGCCTCTCACAAAAAAAAAAAAAAAAAAAAAACAACGAAAAGACGAAAGCATCAGGAAAATTTTGATGATTTACACCATTTATCACATATTTTCCATAAACGTTGATACCGCTTTCACCCCAATATTCTAAGGTCAAAAGCTATTAGATATAAAATGATCATAGCATTCCTGTTTAAATTATTAAGTAATAAAACAAGTGGAAATTATGGCAATCAAGAAGCAAATACGAAACGAAATTTTCAAATGATATTATTATTATTATTATTATTATTATTATTATTATTATACCAGATTTATATAGCGCCCTTTTCATGATCAATTTCACGTTCAAAGGCGCTTTACATAGTTCAAATGCAGCCACACAGGGCGCATAATTCATCCTCTACTAGTACAGACACAGAGCGATCTGACCAGAGGGACAGAGTGAGACAAAGCCCCCACGACAGAGAGATCAGAAATCAGATACAGGCTTGTCCGGCTAACTTAGCCTAGCTCGTTGCGAATAGACAGCCTGGTTCTTTAACGTGCCCAGTGTATAGCACTGATACACGCAAGGATTGCCTGGGTTCCTGACCAGTACACCTCTAGTTAGGTGGGAAACACTGAAAAGCGTTTCTGAAAATTCCCAAGTAGCTTTGTATCAATTTTTTTGGAATTGTATCATTAGGAAAAGCGTTTAAGAAGAAGAATCATTTTTCCATATGTAGGCAGAGGCCTGTAGTCAGTCACATGTATCAACAGTGTAACCCTATGGATACGAATAATCGAAATATCGAGGTCAGAAAAAACCTGATATGACTGCAGTTATTACCTATACACTAACTCCAGGAATAGCAGAAAGGTGCGTGTAATACAAATCGAAAGACAAAAATGTGAACTAATCGTCTGTTAGCCATGTATAGCAACTACTAAATATTCAACCTATCACTCAACTTATTTCTGGAAGACCCTAAAGCTATCCCCTTTACAGATACCGTTCAACGAGGAGGTTTCTTTGGGCAAAAAACTAACGTAAACATTAAGTGTGAGATGTGCATCAATGTGTATTTTCTCATATTTTCTCTTGGTCTACATATGAGTACTTCTTTCAAAGTATACGTCTCTATTTTATAAGCATATACATTTATAAAAAATCTTACAACAAGTGGTTGATAACTATTCTTCTTTGTCGGATTATCATCTTAAAATTAGCAGGTATAGAAAGATAAGTCCAAACCGCAAACATCCAAAGTTATCCAAACCGGTGTACGCTTGTTATCCAGACCGTTACATTCATGCCTCTTCTACGCTCCGCAAACAGTGTCCTTTTAAGATATTTAGGTACAATTAATACATACTTATACTAGAAATTATCATGTATATTTACACTAATTAAGCCAAAATAGCTGGAGTTTACTATGAATAAAAGCAAAATTGTTAAGAACCGACATGAAATTGCACAATTTTTATGAATTTGGAAGATATATTTATGCTAAATATAAGTTTGGTGATTATTTCTTTGGACATTAATTGGGTTATTCAACAAAGTTTGGTAATAAAATTTTAAAAAGACGTTGGAAATATCTTCATGAAATTACATATCGATCCATTGACTTTTGTTTTGAGCGGCACTACTGGACTGATCCAAACACACGTCTACTGTTGTAGCCACCATACAGTGAAACCGTGGTTAGGGGGACTGAAAATTTATCTTTCAAAAATGTTCAGTTAACATGTAGACCATTTAGCCTAAAGTTGGTTTAGTCTGACAGGGCAATTTACTTAACATGTTCCTCTTTTTGTGAAAAATGGGCTCTGTCATTTTTAATGAATCGCATTATTTCATTTGGCCTTATCTGGAGAAAAAAAGGTAATATGGAACAAATTTTGTTCTGGTATCTTATTAAAAATCTCTCATTTCTATGAGCATTATTGAAAGTCACTCTCCGTCGCAATCACCCATCGACAATTACACTTTAATGCAGAAGTTAAGGTTTCTATCAGGCATTTTTTGTATAAACCTATAAAATAGTTGGTTTAAATTTCGCCATCTTAAATTTGCTATTCACGTCAATTCAACGTCAGAAATTTCAGAAGTTTTGTTCCAGCACGTCTCTTGACCAATAAAAATGGCGGGAACTTGTATGACGCAAGATCTACAAAAGTTATGATATTTATATAAAATATAAACTATAACCAAAATATATAAGTATGGAGATGTATAAAAGTTCTTTAATATGAGTCATGTGTGAATGTTGATTATCTATAAATTGTAAAAGTGAAGATTTAAAATGTGCCAGAAAAGCACGGGGAAAATATATTGGCGCGTAACTGTATAATACAACACATGTTTAATATACAACACTAGTCTGATATTAATTGTAGTGCTCATTTTGTATCAATTCCAAATTATAAAATATTTATATGCATTTGAATGTACCAAGTCTAGCTTGCAGACAATATTAAAGTTTGATTTATACGGTTCCCGATCAACATACTGATGGGGAAAAAATAAAATATTATGTTAAAATGTATTAATGCAATCAAATCAGGTTTTGATTGGATACCTGATAATAAATCTATATTTTGGCAATGGAACAAACCTAGCTATAAAACGTGTTATATTTTCATTGGATAATCTAATTTTATGTTTCGGAGTCAAAAGATTTGTTACAGCAGATTCATTTAGTTCTATAACAACTTCTTTGAACGGTTTAAGAATGCGCAAAGTTATTCTTTTTATCAAAGTTTAACAATGACAAACTTCAATTCTCCGTGCGCGTATATCGTGTCTGTAATATTGTTGTTTGCCAATCTCGTGAAATCGCAGGGGTGTTTTAATTCTAAAAAATTTGTTTCTAATGAAACTGGATTCGGTGCGTCGAAGTTTTGGGGGGCTAAAGCACATGACGTTGAGCAATGCATGGTGCTGTGCGTACGACAAAAGAAATGCGAGTCTATAAACTATAATTTGGAAACAAAGTTTTGTTAACTCAACAGAAACGTAAGAAAGGGCAAGCAGACTAAATCATACGAGAATCTGTACTCGGAGTTCAAATGGTGGCCTTCAGAGGTAAATGTTTTGTTTTTATTTACTGGTGTTGTCAGGTATAAAGCAGTAAACATAGAGATAGAATGGAATTCGGTCAGAATCTTTGTTCTTGTAGTGAAAGTAAATTACAAATTATTACGCAATGACAATAAAACTGTATCGAAGTGTTTAACTTGATCGTGTAAACTCCTGCATGTACAAGGCTTTATATTTATTCAATAGATATACATTTGTATTCATGTTTCATACATTTATATACTATATTTACACATTTATATTTCTATACATCAAAACTTGATTATGTTGAATTTTGTTTCTTTTGTACACCTTTTTTTCTTAGCCGTTAAAACTTGATACGCGCTTGACGAAATCTCTTAAATTGGTATAATTACTACATGTTGCCTGTTTTAAAATAAATACGACTAAATGCTTGATCATCACTGTTTATAAACAACCGTTTTCAATGGCCTATCTGTTTTGTCATTGCCAAAATGACAATGACAAAATAATGTGTCATGGTAAAATGCCTGAAACTTTTTTTATATATGTGGCACCGATAAACGTTTTAGTACCTCCAAATGTCGCAACCACCGTTTAATGTCGCAAGAGGTTGACGTTGAATGTCACAACCACCGCTAAATGTTGCAAAATCATTTGCCGCAATTTACCGCACCTTAAGGTGGAATGCGCCTAAATTGAATTTATAGGGATCCGTTTCGACACTTTGAGTTTTAAAGGCTTATTATTTAATCATAATATGAAAACTATAATAGAAAGATTTATCTTTAAACAAAGGAAATATAGGAGAAAAGTACTCAATTCCGTTATCTTATGATTTTGGGTTAGAGGTAGCGTAATTTAATATCACGAAAAAATGAATTCAATGACCCTATAATTTTATTCCTTTAATCGACAGAAAATAAAGTTTTCATCATTATGTTAGTGTTTTGTCAAATTTTATCGTTTGGGTTTTTACATGAGACAAGATTAAAGCAAACTTTTTATGCAAAACTCAACGTCAAATTTGTCGCTCTGACGTCTAACGCAAATATCGACTTTAAAATAAGAAAAATCACAACAAATTTTACACCATTTTAAAGACATTTTAAAATGAAAACATGATAATCTGTTAGCAAATCGATACTTGTTAACTAAAAAAACGATTTACGAAACCAGTCTGACGGATCTGAAATCACGGTTCATCAAAATATACGTCAATAGGCGTGTTTGAAGGCTTGCAGAGAAAAAAAATACAGAAATATCAAAAATGTGGAATATGCTAAATTTTATATTAAACAAAATGTCGAAACGGAATCAAGTGACGTTAACTAAGGCGCATTTCACTTTAAACGCTAAATGAATCTTTATATGCCGTGACTTAAACGCTAAACGCCGTGCTACTGCGTATTTAAAACTAAGACATATAGCCTACTATCAGTTATCTGTTGTTGTTTTTACTTTTTTAATTTTTCTTTTAATTTTCAAATTTTATGTTATAATCTTGAATTTTCAGTAGTAAAATAATGCTTAGTTTAAACATATTTATTCCAAAGAGTACATAACATAGATTCGTATATTTACAACAACAAGTTAACATGATACTAAGGAAAGGATAAGAATGAAAGACATGTCTTATAGAATTCTTCTCCTTAGGCGGACAATAAAGTTTGTATGTAAACACAAAAGAGCATTATATCATATTATACTCGTAGTGGGAATAGGTCGTGATACAAGTATCTGTATAGTGTAAAATGATAATGATAATTAAAAATAGAAAATAGAACAACGTTAAGTACTAAAGACTAAAGTAATCAGAAAGAGGAAAGGCAGAAAAAGATAGGGGGTGGGGGGGGGGGGGCGAGTATTGTCTCGGAATGAAAGGAAAGGCATCACGAAAATCTCTTACTCTCAGATATGTAATTCTGAACATGCGTGAATATTATAGTATTATCCTGGTCTGAAAGGAATGGGTTTCCAAAGAGCAATGTGTTGAGATCAATCTCATAGTTTTGTAGATTAAGTAGTAAGACGTTACGGCAAGCACTGTATAATCTACATTCGAAAAGGAAATGGAAGTTTGATTCAATTTTTCCACACGTGCATAAAGGAGACGGAGAAATGTTTTTCATAAAGAGGTGATGGTTGAGGGAACTGCATTTAGTGCGAAGTCGTGTGTGAAGAATTTGGAGTTTTCTGCTACCAACGTAATAATACTGTGGCGTTTTCGTTTTGTTCTTGTAAATTTGACTTTTAAAGGCTGACAAAGTTGAGCAGTTGCGAACGTCTGCTGGTAGTTGGTTCCAATCACGAATGACTGAAGGTAAAAAGGAGTTGTAATATAAAGCAGATTTGGCATGTATATTATGTATGTCATCAGAGCTTCTTAGTGAGTATCGTGGGTTACCAGCGTCGGGAATCAAAGATGAGAGATAATCGGGTGTTTGATTTGCCTGCATTTTATAGAATATAACGAGTTTGGGCTTATATCTTCTTTCCGATAGGGGTTCCCAATTGATTTCCTGGTGTAGATTTTCCAAAGAGATGTGTTTTGTTGTCCCAGAAGCAATACGTGCACACTCGTTTTGAATTTTGTCAAGTTGATCGAATTCGTACTGGGCACAATTGCTCCAAACAACGTCAGCATACTCTAATATTGGCCGAATAAAAGATGTATAAATAACTTCTAGGGATTTACGGTCTAGTGAGTACTTTAATTTACGCATGATGTTAACACGTTTCCATGCTTTGTCTGTGATGTAGTTGATATGTTTATGCCATGTACAATCACTAGAAAGAAAAACACCAAGGTGTTTATGCTCAAGGACCCCAGGTATTTCTTGATTGAACATATGTAGAGGCGGATGTTGCGGACGGTTACGTTTTCTGGTTACAAGAAGAGATTCAGATTTAGATGGATTGAATGTTACTAACCATTTGTTGGCCCACGACGAGATTGTCTGGATATCTGACTGGAGAAGAGTTGCGGCAGAATCAGGCTGTTCTACTATTACATAGAGGCTAGTGTCATCTGCGAAGAGATTTATACAAGATCGTATTTCTTGTACAATATCATTAATAAAGATAAGAAATAGCAGAGGTCCCAAGATTGACCCCTGGGGAACTCCTGCTTTAATGTGAGCCCATGATGACTGAGTGCCAGGAAGTATAACCCGTTGACGCCTATCTGATAGATAACTTTGAAACCAAGAGAGCAAGGGTCCAGTAATACCTGCATATTCTAGTTTGGATAAAAGACCTTTGTGCCATACTTTGTCAAAGGCTTTACTTATGTCAAAGAAAACGACACGAACTTCCAGCCCATCATCAAGAGCTTTGCAAAGTGTTTCGTAAATGAGGACCAGTTGATTGACAGTAGAGTCACCAGGAATGAAACCGGACTGAGCTGTAGTTAGAAAGTTGATATCTTGAAGATGATTAAAGACGTGCTTAAAAACCAGACGTTCGAACACCTTTTCAGTTGTGTTTAAAGAGAAATTGGCCGATAATTGCTTGGAAGTGATGCATCGCCTTTCTTGTGAATAGCAGTTACATGGGCCTCTTTCCAAGCTGACGGCAGTGTACAAGATTGTAAAGATGCATTGAATAATTTACAAAGAGGGAAAGAGAGCTCATGTGAAATTTCTCGTAGGAGTCTGTTACTGATACCATCTGGTCCAGCTGCTTTGTCAACTTGTAATGATTTGAGGACATCTTCAACTTCGACTGGGCGTAGAATTAGATTAGATAGAAAGGACAAGGAGTTGGGAGGGCCAAGGTCAGGGGCTTCTCTATTGTCGTCGTCAATATTTGTTTGCTGAACAAAGTAGTCGTTAAGAAGATTAGCCTTATCAAGGTCAGAGTATGTTATTTGGGTGGTGTTAAGGTCTTGAAGAGGGGGAATGTTTATCTTATTTGGTTTAGAAATAAAGGATTTAAGAGTTTTCCACCAATCCTTGGACGATAGAGAACCGCGTTTGAGTTTGTCAGAAAGTTTAAGAAAATAATTTGATTTGGCCTCGCGTATCAATAGGATTGTTTCGTTTCGAACTGTTCTAAATTTTTGCCAGTAGTGTTGTGTTGATGTTATTCTGGCCTTTCTGTATAAACGTTTGCGTTTACGTATATTTCTTCGAATGTCATTTGTCATCCAAGGTACATCAAGGGGTCTTACTTTAATAGTCTTGTTAGGAATGTTTTGTTTTGCAAGGTCAGATATAGTTGTTATTACTTTATTGGCATATGTGTTGATATCTACATCAATGTAGTTATCCCATGGATGATTTTTGACAGCATCTCTCAAACTATCATAGTCACCGCGGTCGTATTCCCAAATAAGTCTATCAAAGCAGTGGCGTTTTGGTTTTTGAAATTTAAGAAGTCCAAATACAGGGTGTGATATCTTTGTTCTTGGTCAAGAAAGTGTTCACCAACACCAGAATAGAGAACGTTGTTCTTGTTGGAAACAAAAATAAGATCAATCAAAGATTCGGAGTGTTCGGTAAAATGAATTGGCTGATCAATTAATTGCTCAAGATTAAATTGTTGTGTGATTGAAGTAATTTTGCGATTTGTTATCGGACTGAATACATTGTAGTTGAAGTCACCGGTTATTATGACATCAGATATATTTGTATCAATTGCAAGACCGATAGAATCCTCAACAAGATTGTTGTAAATAGTATCAGAATTTGGAGGACGATAAAACACTCCGAAGAGAATATGTCTGTTACTGTATAACGTTATTTTCACCCATATACATTCCAAACGATTCAACTCTAAATCAAGCCTCCTCCGATAGTGAAGACTGTCTTTAATATACAAGATAACACCGCCGTGGGTATCACCCATCCGATCTCTGCGTTCAGGCGTATGAAAAGATGATAAAAGCAGATCTTCTGTAGGAACAGAATTGTTAAGCCAAGTTTCTGAAAAGGCGAGAATGTCAAAGTCACATAGTTCTGTGTAAAGGATATCAAGTTTGTGCTGTATACTTTGAACATTGAGGTGGATAAAAGAGAGATGATTTGGAATGTTTATCATTTCTGTTGATGTGGAAGACACCGATGAGTAAGAGGAACTTGGACCTGGATTTGAGTGGACATCTCCAGCAGTTAGCAGAAGTAGAGATAACCATGTGTAAAAGTTTACTACAAACAAAACCTTTGGGAGAAGGAATTGTGTAAAAACGAGGTTAGTATAAAAATTCTTAGTGTACACAGAGACTTTTCTTAGGTATGCTTGTTGTGTTTCTGCTTTTAAAAAATATATTATATACGTGAAAAGTGAGAACGAATTTTCAGGTACTAGAAAAATGCATCAAAAACAAGATATGCATAAACATTGGGAAGGCCCTTGGATCTATATGAATGCATGACGGCTTCTTTTGAGATTTTGTTTTCATGTAACTAAGTAATTAACAGTCCAAACAGTAGGAAGACTTGAGAAGCCGCCACAAGCATTACAACTAAACCAGGAATACTATGATGCGTGAGAAGGAATTGTATGGCTAAATAATGCTTAGTCATGTGGTGTTAGGTTCAAGCCTGAAATCAGTCACACTCACACACTCTTGTTAACCTTTTCCAAGACAAAAGACTCGACCGAATTATTATTTTTAACCCTTAGCCCTCTAAATTTCTAACATGGACTGGTCCATCATTCAATTTGGGCAATACCATTTATTATTCTGAGGGGTGTTCATTGAAAATTTACTGACTGAATAGCGAACAGTACAAAGGCTGAATCAATTTCGCCTGCAGGCTAAAGGTTAAAATTTTGACATGTTAATCTTACACGAATACTTATTTCTGGTATATATTCGAAATAGTGTAGGTATATCTTATACAAATACTTATTTCTGGTATATATTCAAAATAGTGTAGGTATTTGAACACTACATGTATAACAACTGATCCCGCTATCATGATTCTTTTAAAAAGGGATTTGCGTAAAAATGTCACTTTTATTTTGCATTCGTGTAGGCAAATGAAGTGGTTATATCAAGCCGCTCGTGCTCTAAATAATGCACGAAATGGCACTTAGAATCTTCCTCCGCAATTAAGGCTCGATAGTTGCCATATGACTTTGTGAAAATGACTCAAATTCCAACAAAATCAATAAAGAAATAGGACCCATGACTTTCTGACTTTAAATATAACGGTGACTCAAAATCAAACAATAAAGAAACAGGACCCATGACTTTATTCGTGTAGAAGCTGGCGGTAACTTACGGAGAATATGTTTGGACCGTAGCACTGTTTAGATTAATCGTTATGATACATTTGTATATGATTTACCCTTACCCTGCTAAATTTTTATAATGAACTTGTCCATCTTTCAGTTTGGTCAGTACCATTAACTGTTAAAAGGGATGCTTACCAAAAACATACTGACTGAATGGCGAACAGTGCAGACCATGATCAGACTGCACGGATGTGCAGGCTTGATCTTGGTCTGCACTGATCGCAAAGGCTGAATCACTTGCCGCCAGCAGGCTAAAGGTTAATGACTCTCGTGTACACCTCTTTTAAATGATCAGGTATTATCAAGCTCGCTGCATTAATCGCAAGCGCATGAATTTGCGCTTGATTATCTTTCAAAACATCAAGGTTCTATCCGTCGGTGGCAAGGCATGTTTATGTCCCTTATCACTTGTTACAAAAATATGTCGGCTGGACTGGGCTGGGCTGGGCTGGTTTAAGCTATGACTTTTACAGAAAGCCACGCGTTTCTACTTTTTGCTATCATTGTCTGCTGAAATTCTTTTATTAATAATTTATTTCATCTCAAAATGGTTCTTTATATGCTGGGAATTGAGAACGACTTTTTTTGTCAACCTTTAACTTAAAAACAAGCGAAGATAAATTTTATGTTCTTGATATCGTGCGTCATAATATATTATAGCGGCAGTTGATTTTATTTAACGGCGGTGCTTTGGATACATGTATACATACGTATTGGAATTATTATAGAATTTTTTACGGAACTCCTCTTACTGTTTTGATTATAAAGTGAACATATCGCCAGGACATACGTGAACTGTGTCTGGTTTATACGGAATCTTGTTCGTGCCACTTTAATTCTCGCCTCACTAACACGCGACAACGCGATAAATATCGCATTGTCGCCTAGTCCAAAAACATAATATACATGCGAGATTTAATAATCATCGCGATAATTATCGTCTTAATTTTCGCATGTCTTTCTTAATTCTCGTATCAGGAAATTTAATATCCGCTTAAATAATGATACATAGTTGCGAGAATTAATAAAACCTCGCCTTGGGATGAAATATCTGGATAACTGATCGATATAATTCTTCCCGGGTAGTATGTATCAATACACCGAAACAAATTTCTAATGACAGTCCCTGTTCTTTTTAACGGTGTAACAGAAATTTTCATCCACTGTGCCATTGTAAGAAATCACTCCTAACACCGGGCGACAATGCGACAATGCGGGATTTTACTAATTCTCGTAACTATGTATCATTATTTAAGCGGAATTTTAATTTCTCGATGCGAGAATTAAGAAAGGCATTCGAAAATTAAGATGCGACAATTATCGCATTGCCGCGTGTTGGGGAGGCGAGAATTAAAGTGGCACGAACAGTGTTTTGCTATGCAGATAACTCATGTAACAGTTTTCAAGGGACTTAGCATAAACAATTGATGAAAACTGCATTGCTATTAACTGATGAAATTACGCTCATTTTAGGATATACGTATATGTATTGCCGTATACTCCAGTACAGCTTTCCTAATAAACGCACCCTCCTCCTGTTTACAAAATGCACCAGTTTATGAACATTTTACATTGCTTATATATAATACCTGTTCTACTGTACATCGCAGAAGATTTTGTTAGGATAAACAGGAACTATCGTATATCCCAATATAAACGCACCCCGCCACCTTTTAGCAAAAAGTAAAATATTCATTCATGCTTATATAACTGTTCGACCATACACCGTGATATATAGTTAGAATAAGCATGTACTATCGTATATCCCAGTACAAAATCTGTTTCCCTAAATAAACGTTCCCTTCTTTTGTTGTTAAAAAAAGGGTTGTTTTCAGCTCACATGAGCGTAGTTCGTCGTCTGTCGTGCGTCGTCCGTCAACAATTTCTAAAAAATCTTCCTCTTCAAAATCACTGGACAGATTTACACCAAACTTCACAGGAATGATTCTTGGGTGGCCCCCTTTCAAAATTTCTCAAAAATTGAATTCCACACGGAACTCTTGTTGCCGTGATAACCGTAATGAAAAACTTAAAATATCTTCTTGTCCAAAACCGCAAGGCATAGAGCCTCGATATTTGGCATGTGACATCATCTAATGGTCCTCTATGAAAATTGTTCAAGTTGTGTCTCTGGGGTGAAAAGATGTCCAGCCCCGGGGATCCCAAGTTTTATATAGACTTATATAGGAAAAACTATTTAAAAATCTCCTTGTCTGAACCCACAACACCTAGGCCTTTGATATTTGGTGAGTACCATTGCCGTGTGGTCCTCTACCAAGATTTTTCAAATTATTACCCTGGGATGAAAAGTGGCCCCGCCTCGAGCGTCCCAAGATTTACATAGACTTATATAGGAAAAATCTTTAAAAATCTTCTTGTCTGAAACTGCAACGACTAGGCTTTTGATATGTGGTATGTTGCATTGCCTAGTGGTCCTCTACCAAGATTATTCAAATTATGCCCCTGAGGTGAAAAGAGGTCTCACCCAGGGGTCCCAAGTTTACATAGACATATTGGAAAAAAATAAAAATCTTCTTGCCTGAAACTGCAAGGCCTAGGCTTTTGATATTTGGTATGTTGCATTGCTTAGTGGTCGACTACCAAAAATGTTCAAATTATTCCCCCTGGGATGAAAAGAGGCCCTTTTATATAGACTTATATAGGAAAAGAACTTTTAAAAAATCTTCTTGTCTGAAAGTTCAAGGCCTAGGTCTTTGATATTTGGTATGTAGCATTGCCTAGTGGTTCTCTAACAAGATTGTTCAAATTATGCCCTTGGGGTGAAAAGAGGCCCCGCCCGGGAGTGACTCTTTATATGAGTTATATAGGGAAAAATACTTCAAACATTATCTGATCATATTTCTTAGACTGTTGAATTGTAATTACCTGATGCCCCCAAGTAGGGGTCAATTGACTGTGAACTTGACCTACTTTCTTGTTTTTAAGATACAGCCTTGAAATTTGGACGACGTTTTGCACACCGATCTTTAAACTGACTTTCAGTGACTATATGAATGTGACCTACTGACCTACTTTCTTAATATTTAAGCATCAGTTTGACATTTGAAACATGTAGCTCATATTACTCAGGTGAGCCATCCAGGGTCACCATGACCCTCTTATTTCATCTTGACAGAATGCTACTGTACACTCCAGTATTTATTGTCAGACTATACATATAATACCATATATACCTAATAAATGCACCCACCCTCTTCTGTTTGCAAATGCGCACCCCCCCCCCCCCCCCCCCACCTCGACCCCGCGCCACACACACACACACACTCTAATAAAGGCATATATATACTGCTACAAATTTTTTTTTTACTTTTTGAGTGGAGTTTCTGGATACTTGAATTTCTGGTAGTATCAGTGAGATTCGGTTCTAGGGTAAGTTACTGTTTTGGTGGTAACTGAACAGAGCCTTGTTACTGCCTCAACCCTTACACTCGAGCCGGATATTCCTATCAGTACTTATTTCCAGTGAAATCTTATAGTCATAATGAGCCGCAGCATGAGAAAACCAACATAGTACGTTTGCGACCAGCGTGGATCCAGACCAGCCTGCGCATCCGCGCAGTCTGGTCAGGATCCATGTTGTTCGCTTTCAAAGCCTATTGCAATTAGAGAAACCGTTAGCGAACAACATGGATCCTGACCAGACTGCGCGGATGCGCAGGCTGGTCTGGATCCATGCTGGTCGCAAACGCACTATGTTGGTTTTCTCATGGTGCGGCTCATATGTTGTTTAGGTATTACACCAGAGTAATAGCACTCTGACGTTGACATCGTTTTAAGGTATAAATTGTGATGACCGTCTGGATATAAGACCTTGGCCTGTTTAAAGCGTAGGGACGCTAAAGGCCTTCCGTATTTTAAACAGGCCAAAGCATTTGCTATCCAGATGGTAACTATATTACATTTATTTCTTATGCATGTATCTATAGGGGTTTTCTGATTTGATTCAATCTTAAATATTCTTCAAGAAATAGATATCTTAGACGACAAATTCGCTGTGGAAATAGATCGTGGGGGTGGGGGGGGGGGGGGTAGGTTCAAGCCTTACTGGGACCATTTTTTTCCCTTATTTTCCTTTTTTTCTAGTAAGTTTTTACTTCTTTCAAGACTTAAAATTGATTTACTGTACAAGAATGGGAAAAATTAATTTGATAAGTGATTTCTTCTTGCTGTTCAAAGTGAATTTTCCTCTGAAACAGAAGGGGCAGAATTAGACATCTTTAAAAATACTGAGTTACATGCGGAAAGAGTTTCTATTTGTCTTCAGTCTTTAGATTACATACTGTAGAGGAAATGTAGGTAGGTTTTACGTCTCCTCCAAGGTTATTTTTGAATGAAGTAAGCAAAGTTCAAAACAGAAGCACAGGATTCGACCTCAATTTTTCAATGTTGGAGTTAGAATTTTGTCACATTAAATCCGTTTACTTGAGGCACCCTAGGAAAAATGATACTGGCATTTTTATTTGCGTTTTATAATTGTTTACCAATAGTTTGATATTTCTTTTATCAAATTTAATGATATAATAAATTCTCTGCAAACGTTTTGGATAGTGGCCATCACTGTGAAATTTGTCTCTGCTTGAGCTTGAGGAGACACCATAAGTTATACAAAATTTATTAAAAAACAAGAGGACCATGATGGTCCTGAATCGCTCACCTCTTCCCACATGACCCAGTTTTGAGTATGACGTCGTTTTTTCTATTATTTGACATAGTGACCTAGTTTTTGAGCTCATGTGACCTAGTTTTGAACTTGACCTAGATATTATCAAGATAAAAATTCTTTTCAATTTTCATGAAGATCCATTGAAAAATATGGTCTCTAGAGAGGTCACAAGGTTTTTCTATTATTTGACCTATTGACCTAATTTTCGAAGTTACGTGACCCTGTTTTGAACTTTACCTAGATATCATCAAGGTGAACATTCTCACTAATTTTCATGAAGATCTCATGAAAAATATGGCCTCTAGAGAGGTCACAAGGTTTTTCTGTTTTTATACCTACTGGCCTAGTTTTTGACCGCACGTGACCCAGTTTCGAAACTGACCTAGATATCATCAAGGTGAACATTCAGATCAATTTTCATGAAGAGCCATTGAAAAATATGGCCTCTAGAGAGGTCAAAAGATTTTAATAATTTTAGACCTACTGACCTAGTTTTTGACCGCAGTTGACCCAGTTTCAAATTTAACCTAGACATCATCAAGATGAATATTCAGACCAACTTTCATACAGATCCCATGAAAAGTATGGCCTCTAGAGAGGTCACAATGTTTTTTTATTATTTGATCTACTGAACTAGTTTTTGAAGGCACATGACCCAGTTTCAAACTTGACCTAGATATCACCAAGATGAAATTTCTGACCAATTTTGATGGAGATCCATTCAAAAGTATGGCCTCTAGAGAGGTCACAAGGTTTTTCTATTTTTAGACCTACTGACCTAGTTTTTGACCGCACATAACCCTGTTTCGAACTTGACCTAGATATCATCAAGATGAACATTCAGACCAATTTTCATACAGATCCCATGAAAAATATGGTCTTTAGAGAGGTCACAATGTTTTTCTATTATTTGACCTACTGACCTAGTTTTTGAAGGCACGTGACCCACTTTTGAACTTGACCTAGATATCATCAAGATGAACATTCAGTCCAACTTTCATACAGATCCCATGAAAAATATGGCCTCTAGAGAGGTCACAAGGTTTTCCTATTATTTGACCTACTGACCTAGTTTTTGTAGGCACATAACCCACTTTCGAACTTGACCTAGATATCATCAAGATGAACATTCTGACCAATTTTCATGAAGATCTTGTGAAATATATGGCCTCTAGTGATGTCACAAGGTTTTTCTGTTTTTAGGCCTACTGACCTAGTTTTTGACTGCACGTGACCAAGTTTCGAACTTGACCTAGATATCATCAAGATGAACATTCTGACCAACTTTCATACAGATCCCATGAAAAATATGGCCTTTAGAGAGGTCACAAGGTTTTTCTATTATTTGACCTACTGACCTAGTTTTTGACAACACGTGACCCAGTTTCGAACTTGACCTAGATATCATCAAGGTGAACGTTCTGACCAATTTTTATGAAGATCTTGTGAAATATATGGCCTCTAGAGAGGTCACAAGGTTTTTCTATTTTTAGACCTACTGACCTAGTTTTTGAGGGCACGTGACCCAGTTTCAAACTTGACCTAGATATCATCAAGGTGAACATTCTGACCAATTTTCATGAAAATCTTGTGAAATATATGGCCTCTAGAGAGGTCACAAGGTTTTTCTATTTTTAGACCTACTGACCTAGTTTTTGATGGCACGTGACCCAGTTTCGAACTTGACCTAGATATTAATAAGATAAACTTTCTGACCAATTTTCATGAAGATTTTTTGAAATATATGGCCTCTAGAGAGGTCACAAGGTTTTTCTATTTTTAGACCTACTGATCTAGTTTTTGACGGCATGTGACCCAGTTTCGAACTTGACCTAGATATCATCAAGATGAACACTCTTACCAACTTTCATAAATATCCCATGAAAAATGTGACCTCTAGAGTGGTCACAAGCAAAAGTTTACGGACGCACGGACGCACGCACGCACGGACGGACGACGGACGACGGACACCGCGCGATCACAAAAGCTCACCTTGTCACTTTGTGACAGGTGAGCTAAAAACGGCACGGCAAAAGGTGTTTAAAAATTACAAAACAGTGCGAAACACGGTCACCTCTAAGAATATACCAAGCAAATTCCATTTTGTAAACATTACTATTAGGGGTCTAATACCTTAACACAAAAACTGTATTGCACAATTATGTATCAGTATTGACCATTGCTGAAAGTTCGAATAAATTATATGAAATAATAAATGATGAATTCAGGTCACAAATATTTCTCTATATATCATATAGAGTGCCAGCTAGATTGCAAAAACGGCGTTCGATAAATGCGATAAACCAATCGCATATCGGTAAAAAGTCACGCGAAATCAGAGAGTCCACATGTGCTACACTACTTCTTTTATTCCAACATACCTGTCGCAGGTAATGATGTTGGTCGTATTGACATGGTCTGTTACACATAAATCGACGTTTCGGCAGAAGAAAGCTAACATATGATAGAAAGATTCTTACATTTGTGTCTTTCCATGTTTAACAGATAAAAGTCGTTGAACTTATGATATAAAACTCGGGACCGAGAAAATCAGCAGTTTTATGCTGGAATTTGTTTGTTTGTTTGTTTTGGGTTTAACGCCGTTTTTCAACAGTATTTCAGTCATGTAACGGCGGGCAGTTAACCTAACCAGTGTTCCTGGATTCTGTACCAGTACAAACCTGTTCTCCGCAAGTAACTGCCAACTTCCCCACATGAATCAGAGGTGGAGGACTAATGATTTCAGACACAATGTCGTTTATCAAATAGTCACGGAGAACATACGCCCCGCCCGAGGATCGAACTCACGACCCCGCGATCCGTAGACCGACGCTCTACCTACTGAGCTAAGCGGGCGGGCTTTATGCTGGAATGGATTTTGTATTCGATGGGTTATGTCTCATTACAGGTTGACAAGAACTGCTATTCTCGCCCATGCGGAGACGATGAAGTCTGTATTCCCGGAAAGTTGGGTCAAACATCAGTCGACAAGTGCTCATATTCTTGTATGCCGTTTGGTATGTATGTGTTTCCTTGTTAAAGAGGGCACACCTTTAAATTACATCTGTTAATTAAAGGTGCAAATAAAAGAGATTCACAGAGTAATAATTAGGCAATATTCACTTTTAATAGAAAACATTCACATAGTCTGTAAATTATGCAGTTAAAGATGTAAAGCGTAAGCAACACAATAAAAAATTAATGAGATTTGAAATAAAAATAGCTAAAACTTTTGTAATTATCACATTGCTACTTGACGGAATTTTAAATGTCCAGTTTTTACACATTTGTCTGAAGGCATGTCACTTTAAGCTTTTAGTTTGTTACATTAATTTTCCAGAGATAAGAAATATAGTCTGATGTGTTACCACCCTTGAGAAACGAAAATTACACTATGATCAAATTTGAGGAGAAACAATAGTTTTATAATAACGGTCTTTATTGGATGAATGCTTATTGTGTTAAATTTTGTTGAAAATGTAGGGGAGATGCACCAATTATTTGACATCGAATGAAGTAAAGTTATAAATTTCGATAAATCCAGCTACAAATTTGACTTGTATAATACCGTTCTACCCTGCATATAAAGACCAAGCCTGGAAGAGGCAAAGTTTACCTTACATGTGTTTTATACCCAGAGCTGAAAACGTGCTACATAATTTTAATTGGTCCTTATAGCCAGCCAGTGTGTGTTTACATGGTTGATTATATCTCAAACAATTATAAAGCTGTATTTGCCAACTCTCAATTGAATGTCCGATACCAAGAATATATTTTGCTTAGATTTTCTTACTGTTTTGTTTGTATCTACATGTTTTGATATTTCTACTTTTTTCTTTACAATCTTGATCTTTTAATCCAAGATCTTAATAGAATACATCATAATAATGTACTTAACCTTTACCCTGCTAAATTTCTAACATGGACTAGTCTATCACTCAATTTGGGCGGTTCCACTTATTATTCAAAGGGGTGTTGACTGAAAATTTACTGACTCTGAATAGCGACCAGCACAGACCATGATCAGCTTGTACCGATGTGCAGGCGGATCTTGGTCTGCACTGGTCGCAAAGGCAAAATCACTTGCCGCTAGCAGATTTATTGTTCTTTATTATTATTCGAGTCTACATTTTAAACTTTTTAATTATGTGTGTGTCATCATGTAAAAAGAACTTGCAGGGGTGTTTAAGGAGGGAAATATATTTTCATACACATGAACACTTACTCTAAATATACATGACAGCATATATTGCCTTTAAAAACATAACTGCTTTTGTCGCATCAACAACTGTCAAATATGTTAATACTTGATCTAGTAAGTCGTTTTGCGTTTAGGACGACATTACATGTAATGATTTCTGAAACAACGTTACGGTTTGCGTGCGTTTGTTTTAGTGACTTCTGCCGTATCTAAACCTTGCGCTTTGTCTTGCTGTTTTCACTAAATCGTTAACTTCTACATTTCATCACGTATCTTTTCAATGCCATATACATCCATATATACGTATATTTAATTGGTGGCTATTATAACGCATGCCCAAACCTTTGCTTTGTGAGATCCTTCAGCCGCGTTGATGATACGTTACCACTTTTAGAAGTAAGGTGGGGTTCATTGTTTCAATCTGACCTACGTTAAACTGGATTTAAACCCAGAATCATAACCCGAAGTGGACTTTCAGGACTTCTTTCGTGGTCTGTGTTACGTGTATTATGTGAAAATGGCTTTACTAATTGTTGACTGTTGAATCATTTAATATATAAAAGTTCATTTTCGTAAACATCATGTTTGTAAACATTAAAGATTGCGTTTTGTAACTTAAACTCAGAGTTCCATATTTTAGTGTGTCTTGTATAAAAATGAAATGTGAGCTCAATCTAAAACAAAACATAATCAAAAAGTAGAAAGGTCATTTTGTAAGTAGAGAAATTTTGGTTTGAAAACATGTAAACACGTATGACCTAGTAATCGAACTATACTATAACTGCACAATTAATATTATTGTTTACACAAAAAGGGAGGCACTGATGAAGGCGAAAGTAGTAAGTAATGCGGAACTCCGCGTTGTTAAAAGAACATATTTAAAATACATTTTTTTTATATTTTGTACGATACTAGCCTAGAATTTTTTTCTTTTATTTCACAAAATTCGAAAAAAATTCTTATGCTGTAAAGTAATCTTACAAATAAAACCATTCAGTCCGGAGTGGACGCCATTGACCTCCCGGCACATGATCAGATGTCTGAAGATAAAAACTGTGTTTGCCTAAACAATAGCCGTTTGCTAATATTACAGAGCTTACGACTGTTTCTACACATCCGACAGTCTCGCTAACCTTTTTAGTTGTACTTGTGGTAATATCACTAGGACCTAGGTACCATGAAGTGTGTAGCTTCTTAAAAAATTGAACCCTTAATGTGTACTCATGCGTCATAAACATAATTTTTTGAGATCGAAAACGTATAAAAGAATTCCAGCCAATAATTTTAAAAATATGATTTCTATAGCTATAACGTCATATTGGACTTCTAAACTCATCTGTACCTTCGTTATTTGGATTTATTTGGATTAATGGTAACCGTAAATTTTAAACGGAAAAGTGAGGTTAGATCTAAGCCCACTCTCTCAAATGGCCAAACGGTGTATACTTGCATACCGGACAGAATTTTTCCATGTTTTGCCGGTGCTAAAATAGCTCGTCTCAGACTCCGAGGTGTTAGACTATTCACGTGCTGAAAATTATAAATAAATCCCTATTAATATACAGTGGCATGACTTTCGCGGACTTTTCCGGTAAAATTAAACTCATCTCAAATTCTACAATTATAAAGAATACATTTTTGATAAAATGTGCCTGTGGTACAAACGAATTGACTCATAAATGAATTTTAGTATAGTTTCCGCGGAGAGTAATATATATGCATATATGAGCCGCGCCGTGAGAAAACCTACATAGTGGGTTTGCGACCAGCATGGATCCAGACCAGCCTGCGCATCCGCGCAGTCTGGTCAGGATCCATGCTGTTCGCTGACAATTTATCCAATTCCAAAAAACTTTAAAAGCGAACAGCTGGTCTGGATCCATGCTGGTCGCAAACCCACTATGTTGGTTTTCTCATGGCACGGCTCATATAACAAACTATCGAGTATTTGATGATACACCACCCACGTTTTAAAAGCTTCAAAATGAAATGCATCAACACAATGCAACATAATACATTATTCATACTAACGATGCATGTCTGAAATCGAATAATGTACAACCGATACATTATTTATGAAGCATTTGGGTTCTAAGTTTGTTATTTGGAATATAAAGGCATAAAACATGATACTTCGTGTATAAGTTATGCTTTTATTAAAATATTTATTGCCTGTATTGTTTCTATTTTACACAGGGAAATTGTTTGAATCACGAAACGTAACAGGATAACATCGTGTTTCAATAGATTGTTTTATATCGTGTATGTGTTTAAAATCTGATATGTGGAAAGCGTAGTATTAATTCCTATAATATAAAATTTAAAAAAAGCACTCCGGGAGTTGAGATTACTCTGAAAGTTTAGTATAATGTGGAAGGAAATGATATTGTCAAAGCTTAATGTCAAATATTGTATTTCAAACGGTAACTGTCAAAAGATAAATGCTAATTATTAATCTCGAAATACACAATGCTAATGCCAAGAGCTTATTCAAATTAGTAGCTGAATATATCAGTGGATGAATGCAAAATTTAGATAGTCACCAATTGGTCTTCGTTACACAACATTGTTTGTATTAAGACATTTTTTCGAAACGTAACATTTTGGCCCCATGTTCTAAGGACATGTAGAACATGTTATTGCTTCAGATCAGACTGGAAGAACACTATTTGTTTTCAATTAACCAAAACATATATACATTAATTTAAGAGATACAGATCATAAACTCATAAAAGCATTTGACTATTATTATTTATCATTTGGCGATAAGAATTATGTATTTGACAATTTTTTCTTTTAGCATAAAGTATATACTAGCTTTTGGTATGTAGCTTTTAGCATCAGATATTTGACATTAAGCACTAAATATTTGTCATTTAGCATTTTACATTTAGCAAGGCGCACTGACGTTCTATGTCCAGTTGTAGACGACGCATTATTTCTTAAAACTATGGAAGGCCGATACGCCATGCTAATTGCCAAAAGTTAATTGACAAATGAAATATTCTATGCTTAATGTCAGTCACAAGTATTTAAAGCTAAAGTAAATAATTAATACTAAATATTTGACATACTAAATGCTGTGTGCTATATATTCAATGCTAAGTGCAAAGGCTAAATGTCAGATAGTTGATACCTATTGCCAAATGATAAACTCTGATTTTTTTAGTTAATGCTCTATTTCTCTTAAACTAGTGAATGCAAGTTTTCATTATTTTTAAAAACACACAATGTGCTACCAGTCTGACTTGAAGCAATAACATGTTCTACCAGTTATGGAACCTATAATGTTTACTCTAAAATGTTTCAAAGAAATGATTTTAACAAAAACAAAAATTGTAACACTGGCCAGTGACACTACTAACTGACTCATGACTGAATGCATTCATCAAATGATATATTCAACTCTTTAGTTGAACAAGCACGTAGCAATACGCATTTGGCATTCAATGTTTTGCATTGCATTGCGGGTTAACAGTCATCATTTTATCATTTGACAATTACTGTTTGACAGTCAATATATGACATTAAGCATTCGGCAAACAGCATTTTGCATTAACTATTTATCATGTAGTATTTGACAATAAGTATGCAACGCAAACCTTTCATATAATACTGCATGAATCTTAAATATTGCACGTGAAATTTAATCCCTGAAACATTTTTGGCTTAGCACCTAAACAATGTAAATCATTGCAATATCGGGAGCAACATGTAAATATATTTCTGTGAATGTTTTTTATCTTAGGAGGCCGTCCTGTATGCCCATTGCCAAAGAAGGGCAAGAAAGGCGTGTCTAATGGCAGGACGGTGGGGTCGGTGAATGTCGTCACGTGCCCTCAACGTTGGACTGGTGGAGGTAATGCAAAGTGTATGAAAGACCTGACGTGGGACAAGGATATTGATGAATGTGTCGGTGAGAATTTAACTTTTCGATGTTTTCACTAGCAGGACATTGGAAAAACAACGGCATATTTAGTTAACTGTGTGTTGATTTGAAAAACTATCTTCATCATTTAAGCCTGTGGGACAATTACAGTTTCAGTGAAATTTTACGTGTATAACAGAAGACACAACTCATATTTTTAAATAGACTGGCATCAGTCGTTATATTCATTAAATGTAAAGCACTTTGCATATAATCAATCCTCTCTAATAGCACTTTCTGAAAAGAAATTACGAAATCTCTTACCTCTGACTCTGTTGAGATGAGGCTAGAGAGAAAATGGTTTTCTGAGAAAATATCAGTGTCAGTATGGAGAAAGAATAAAACTTATTACAGATTACTTGATCTCAACAGACTTTGTAAGTCTAATTTTTAAATACATTGTGATAGAATAAAAAGCTAAGGGTTTCGCGCTAATTGTATGGCAGCGTATGAAGAGCTAATTTTATTATTATATATATATGTTACAAAACATGTCTATTTCTGCAACTACTTTTTCCAAATATTTTTCAAATGATACATTTAAGTAGCACAATAAAGAGACATGATAAATGCGTGCCGTTTATTAGGTCACAACTCTCAGTTTCCGGTTTCCGCTATGTGGTCAGTTAATTTGACAGTGATTTACAATAACATATATGTCGGTACAGTAAAAAATATCTAAAATTACTCTGGATTTTTCAAAGAGCCAATTGGAATATGTCCTGTCAAGTATTATTATAAGGTTATTTAACAGTGCTGAGTACAATACTATTGGACGAGTACACAGCAGTAATAATCCATATTTGGACGAGGCGAAAACAGAGTCCAAGTATGGATTATTACTGCTGTGTACTCGTCCAATTGAATTCAGTATTGTACTCAACACTGTTAAACTACCTCTTTAGTTCACACCGTAAAAAGATAGTTGTATAAAATAAAACCTCATACATTTTAACTCGTAAACAACAACACACATTAATTTAAAATACGTTCTTCTCTGATAACACATAGGTGATATACGTTTAGAACTTAAGGTAGAACTGCACGTTTGGATTGAAATTTTTTCTTCAATGTAGAAATTGACTAAACTCCCCTGATTTTTCAAAACAGCAGAATAAACCTAGAAAATTCAGGAAATAAAAAAGATAGAGTCGTGTGCTTGATTTTTTGCTAGACTGATTTGAAAAATTTGAAAAATTTGGACCTTACGCAATATTTCATAATGGGAGTCTATGGGAAAATAATAACTTTCATTACATTTTCGTGAATAGAAATTTTTCTACAATGATTAAGGTAGCACTTTTGTTATGAAATTGTAGCATTACAGATTGTGTCATGGAACCTTAGGTCATACACCACAACTACAATTTGGGGTATCATTCTTTAGCTGATTTTATAGAGTGTTTGTTTGACTGAAACCCGTTTTTCTTGCATCAAGCATGACCCCCACCTTTCTTTTTATTCAGCATTGACAATATTCTTCAAGAAAATGTAAGTAACAGACATTTCAAAATGGGTACTGGTGTGTGCTTCAGCCACTGGAAGTTTCTCAATTTTATACAGAATAAAGAACAGCAATTCAGACTGTATTTTGAGTAAGGAATAACCCGATTTAGCGGTGTTCAACCTATATTATTCAAGATACACCAAATGAGAAATATGCAAAGGTATAATAAAATAAGATCGCAACTTTGTACAGAAACTACGGTGTTCTGTTTGGACCTACCTCGAAAGTCGAAATCACGAAACTACGAAAATGAAAGTCAAAACCACCATGGTGAAAGTCAAAATTACAATGCCGAAAGCACGGAACCAAGATGATGAAAGTAGAAACTACGATGTTGAAAGTCGAAATGATTTCGCGTTTATCACCATCATAGTTTTAAGTTTTCACCATCGTGATTTCGACTTTCACCATCGTATTTTCGAATTTCATCATCGTAGTTTCGTGATTTCGACTTTCGAGATAAACATTTCTGTCTTACTCAAAGAAAAAAAACTGTGTATGTTGTTAAGTCAAAATCAACAATTTGTCGCATTACGAACATGAAAGCTCTATATTACATTCTTTCCAGAAATACACAATCATTCGTGCAAGAATGACACGTTGTGTTCCGAGATCGGAGCCGAGTGTATTGACGGAAAGTGTAGCTGTCTTTCTGGGTACATCTACAGCAACAAGACATTCATGTGTTACGAAGAATCAGGTATACTCATATACATCCACAATCGGCAAAAAGTACTTTGTCAAAAATCAAAATCAAGGTTAACTTCGGTGTATATGGATTTTATTTGTTGTTACTGAGAATAAGGTATTCAGTGGAATGTTCAGATTTTGTTGGTATATTGATGTATGTACAGCATATGTCGAGGCTCAAACAGAAATGATGTTGTTAAAACCAGGGCTTAGACTGTTTACTTATGATATTTTTGCTGTTTGTTACTAGAAAATCACATTTTACCATTCGCACCGCGATCACTGTAAATTGACACCGCTTAGCAAGACATGTACAGACTGTTTATACGTTCTTGATATCACCCTTTATTACGTACCGTAGTATAAAATTTCAAATTATTTTTCGCATCCTCCATTAATAAATCTAATTACGTTTGTGCTACCTCTTTCCCTTCCCGGGCCTCCACTTTGTCCCACCTACGCTTACATTATTTTAGTGACGTCAGAACGAGAAGTATAACGCTGAGGTTTGGAGAAGAAGTTCACACTAATCTTGTTTCATGTAAAACCGAAGCAAAAGAACTTGACAAAGAACTAATTTTTCATAAAAACTTCTTTCCATCGATTTGTTATCGGTTTTTATGCTAAATTATGTTGAACCTACCCCCAAATCACAATAGAGTATAATTTAGAGGCTTTTTTTCTTATTTCTCATCTTTCTGATCATAGTATTTTACATTCTTATTGACCAAAGGTTCGATATGTCAATAAGCAAGTTTTCAAAGGTAAGACACTTTAAAACAAAGACTTTTAGCAAGCCAAACCAGTAATAATCAGCCATTCAAAGAAGTATCACCATCTGGATGCTTAAGGAAGATGGCTGCTTAAGACATGTTGGAATTGAAACAAAAAATCAAAAAGTCAATTCAGTAGATAAGCTAAATGGCTGTTCAAGGCAAACGAAGCACCAATCCATCTTAAGATCATGTATTTTCCTGTTACGTTTCTTGCTCCTTTCTTGTTCTTTTTACAATGATAACACCATTGTCAGACTTAACCTTTCCAGTTTTATCTAAGATTAGTGATTGATATTATTTTTTGTCCAGTGGCATTGCAGTATTTTCCAAATTATCGGGAAATTTATTTTGGTAAATCAGCATTTACTTCCGGTCGTTTATTAACCCGGGAAGTCACATACTAAACAAAAAATAATTTCAAACACTAAACAGGTTAGTGTTTATTAGTAAGCATTTATCAAATTAAATTGGTCCGCCAGACCAATTTAATTTGATAATTGTTTACTAATAAACACTTACCTATACTAAATTAAAACAATATTTAACATTGCATTGTAAAAAAGTAACATATGACCATAAGTTTGGTTGTCATGTGCTTGTCCGATATATTTACCCTTTCCACGAAAATATACAAATATTTTGAGGGTGAAATAAAACGTTAAACATGTAAATTTTTAATTTTGCGACCACATGCGCTTATAAATCATGCATTTCTTAAGTCTGCTAAATATGATGTTTGCGCTTCAATTGTTAAACATATAATCAGTTGAGTGTATGTTTTACTTACGGCTTTGTTAAATTCTAATTTCTGTCACCCCAAACGCTTGTTAAAATTAAACATGTATACACGTACCCCAACAAATATAAAAGCACACTACTTGTACATGTGTATCTCGTTGATATGAAACCAGGAATTGCGACTTTAAGCCCCGCCGGTCCTCCGTGCAAAGTTAGAGCTAAGAGTCAAGATATTGCAAACTGTTAAATCGGACTTAAAAAGTGCTTTTTAAGGAATTATTTGGACTTTTTTCTGTATTTCTAAGTTAAATGCATGGGCATTGGCAGAATAACGTACTAAATCATGATAAAGCGTTTTTAACAAGACTGTGAAATAAATGTTATATTTAAATGCATATTAGCCAGAAACAAAGGAAAAATCGGGTACTGATAATTCTATACAATGTTTTGTTGAAAGAATAACAAAATGTTTCAGCATGTGGCGAACCACCCCCTGTTGCTGGAGCCATGTGGTCCGGGAACGGCGAGGTACGGCAGTATACATGCGACAAAAACAAGTACCCACTGCCGGGAAAGGGTAACGGCACCATCACTTGCGATAGCGGCACCTCTTCCTGGGTACCCAAAGATTTTCAGTGTGGTGGTAATAATGTTTTAATGCTAATTTCAATTTATAAAAGGGGATTTCCGGTCATGAAACCATAAGTACGCGCAGTAAAAGCCCTTAACAGTGATGTCGTCTTAGACTTATTCCTTAGGGTGTTTTTTTTCTATATATTTTTTATTAATTTTTATTTATTTCTTTTTTCTTTTTTTCTTTTTGTTTTTTTGTTTTTGTTTTTATGTTGTTGTTGTTGTTTTTAAAGTAGAGTTACTTATAATCCACAAATAAGTAGATGGCTTCCTTACGTTGCATAATTCGTCCGCAGGTGAGACTCAAACAATATCTTCAATGGACAAGCACTTATTCTTAAACCACCTAATGCAGTCCGTCAATTTGTATTTCCTTCCGTCCCTCAGTCTGTCATTTATTTTCTCCGGACAATAACTTTAAAGCCACTGAAAGGAATGACATTGACTTAATTGAGAAAGAGCAGAGGGAAAAAAATTCCAGTTAGCTCCTTTTTGGACTTAACTTTCTTTTTACTTTAAGGAGCATAGAGCAACTATCAAAGTATCGAATTTTACATGAAAATTAGATAGTTAATGCACGAAAACAACACGAGAGTCATCTGGAATAGGGAGTGAGAATCGCATGAATTGGACGGTAAGGGTAAAATCGCCAGAAACGTCATTCTGGTGCGTAGGAAAACAATGTCTGTAGGTGTTTCTGGTGAATATCGGGCTTTCGCAGTTTTTTGGCGATAACCCTCGATTTGGATGGTCTCATTTGCCTCTAGAATCAGTGGCAGATTTCATTGTCTAGTGTGCAAGAAGGAAATAAAATGAACTCAGGGGTATAACACACACAAAAAAAAAACATTAATCTCTTTTAAAGTTTTTCTTCAATTATCTTCCTAATTACGCTTAAAATTTCTGCGGACAGAATTTTTTCAGTTACAGAAGGAGTAAAATATTTTAATAACAGACAGAGGTAATATCTGGTCAAGCAAAAGTATAACTACAGCTTCTTTAATAACTGAATTTACCTCCGCCCAACTGTAAAACACAACGACGGGAGATATATTTGTCTCTCAGACAGCTCTTGTTGTTGCACATAATATCTTATCACACGTCATGAGTCCTTAAAGAAATTTGACTGGTCTTTCAACTTTTCAGAAACTTGATATCAAAATGCTAGGTTTGAAAGCTTTGATGAATAAAAGCGATGAAAACCACCTCAATGATAACAGTGTAAGATAATACGGAAGATGCTAAAATGATAGAAGAAATGGCTGTAAAGTAACAGATGCATATGTTTTTTTCCAAATGGTCTCATTCAGGATTGCGTCTGATGCAAGAAGGACATCAAAAAATGAAGACAATGCCGCACAGTGGATATCTGAATATTTATGCAAAAGGGAAATGGTGGGCTGTAGCTGAGGAAAACTGGACGTGGCATGCTACCATGGTCGCATGCAGGAAACTCGGCTTCAAGTAGGCTTTGTTTACTACCTACCCTTAAATTATAGTCCTACCTTAAAGGTCCATTACTAAGGGAAAGTGAGTTGGCAATTTTTTTCATAGCCAGTGCATAGACTTCTGCAAGACACTAAATAATGAAGATTGGCAGGTCAAAATTTACAGAAGGTCTTTGGAACTCAAAGAAATGTATGTGTATTATGTTGAAATTTCAATGAATCGACAGAATGACCCCCAGGTCTTTTTAACTTTCTTCATACTTCATAGAAAAATAATTGTACATATACTGCGATTTGTTTCGAATTTCTATATACCAACTTTCATTTTCCAATAAAATGAAATAGTTTCTGTGCTTTTTTAAAGAAATTAAAATGTTCACTTTCCTTAGTATTGGACCTTTAACATTTAAAACACGTTTGCGTAAAAACATCGTGGCCGATTCGGGTCACTACAATTTTAGGCTTTACCATCCACGCATTTGTTAGCGGGATCAATTATGTCACTTGCAATGGGCATCTCCATGAATGTGTCTGTCTGCCCTGATTCACAAGTGGTAAATCTCAGACATGAAGTAATATTTCTATCTGTATTAAAAAAAACTCCGTACATAACAATATAACACCACGTCTACAATCTACGGAAAAAAAATCTTAAATTAATATTGTAAATATCATATAAGGTTTTATTATAATTCACTTAAATGCCCAAAATTTCCAAAGTAATAATCCATATTGGGACGAGGCTAATGCCGAGTCCGAATATGGATTATTACCCAATTGAATTCAGTATTGTACTCAACACTGTTAAATTACCTCTTTATTTCACAGCATAGAAAAGACAGACGTAAAAGAATTCACGCATTTTATTTGACAAACAACAACACACTTTTTAAAAATACTTTCTTTTTTGAAAACACGTTTACTCCAAGTGCTAAAAACTTTAAAAAACTTTAAAAAAATCTTTTCATGAAATCTTGAAACGAAACCATATTCATAGGTTAGGAAACGTTCTTAGAAATTGAGTGTTTACACAAGTTTACATGTTTCGTTCAAAATTAAGAAACTTATCGTATATTTTTTTAATTACTGCTGCCACTATATACAAGCCACTTTATACAAGGGAAGAAATTCCCAAAAAAAATTTATAAGGAATCGGAAGAGTTGTCCAATATGATAAAATATGAATTTTTTAACTCGAGTCCAAAATATGAAGTTTATGGACTGTAGACTCGGATTTTGCTACTCATACTTAAGAAAACCATATAGATATAGAGGATATTTGGTTGTTTTGAGTAAATATGAAATATATCGAGAAGTGAGAAAATTTCAAATATTTTCAGGAGCGCGTAACGCGAGTGAAAATGTGAAAATTTTCTCACTTTGAGGTGAGATATAATCCATATTCACGAAAGGACTGCATTTTGCAATGAATTTTTATCTCAGCGCGGGAAACAGACGCACGTAAACAGACGTGACGTCAGACGTGTTGTAACGTTAGAAAGACGCACACAACAAAGTTCCATTTTATTTTATTTTTTGCTGCATAACGTTATGAAATTCCCATTAAGTAAAATAATTTGTATCGAGAAATGTACTACAAAGAACAAAGTGCGACTGCAATTTTCATCCTGTTTTAAGCAAATAATTTAAAATTCATACACAATGTACAAGTAGATCGGCATTTACAGTGAGTGACAGGCCTATATGCAGTGAGTGATATGGATTATATCTCACTGATAAAACACAGTATTTCATCAGTTAGCATAAAATTGCATCAGTTAGCATAAAATAAATGTTTTTACGGACCTGTAAAACCAATCAAATGAACGCATTTGAGAAGGCTATATAATATTTCTGGTTATGTAAATATGATCCGTAATTTAATATCACATGCGCAATAGCGCTATTCTGGTTTTCTGCGCATGTTATATTATTTTTGTGTCCCCACTATGAATTTGGTTTTGTCCGTCTTGGCGTGCGTGCATCCGTCCGTGCGTCCGTCCTACAGACACAGAAAATTCTAGAAGAGTTGGCACTAAAACCTTAGGCGTCTATTTTGAGTTCTGCAGAGATAATTGTTTTAGTTAATTGAATCTATTTTAGCAAGTAGGCCTATAGCTGTGGAACGGAATGCCAAGTCGTACTTTAAAGTACTCTTTATATTACGCACGTACAAATATGTAATGCACATATATTCTAAAAACCTAAGAATAACAGTTTTTGTAAGTAATTTCTAATTTCGGTTATTTACAGGGCGCTCAAAAGAGTGTGCTTATGATAGTTTCTGAAGTCATTTCTAAATGGTATATATGATTTAAAGACCAGCGTTATTATAGTTACAAAGTGCACACAGTTGTTAATAATACAACAGACAGACAAACAGACAGACAGATCACTTTATTCACGTAAATTTATTTTATTTATTTATTTTATTTATTTGGGTTTTACGGCGCACCAACACAGTATACGTTATATGGCGCCAAGCAGGACTACTAAGTTTGGTTTCATATCTCATTTACATCGAAATAAAAACATGAGGTATGGAATCAAAATTTGCATACCTGCTGGAATCACAGAGTTACAGAGTTACAGCAAAACCAAGTGTTAAGACCCTTTTAGTCGCCTCTTACGATCATGCAAGGGTAAGGCAGTGGTTCCAATTCTTTTCATACACAGATCGTCCCAGAACCACATGAGGCCGTAAACTATAGAGTTTTTTTTTGTGATACATGTATACGTATCAATATTTGTCAACAAAAAGTCATGTGATGCGGACAGTTTTAACAATAAGTAAATAGATGGAGGGTGAACAAATCACATAATGTTTATTAGACATATGTTCTACAAAATGTTTCTGAGTGAACAATAATACATTGAGAATGTATGATGTCAAGTATTTCAATGAGCTTGATCTTAAGGATAATGCATAGTAAATAAACTTTGCTAGGTTGAGCATTATTCTATTCTTATCACATTTAAGGAGATCAGCGTATTTTTGAACACTTGGTCTACGGTTTTAATAAGGTTTGATATAAATATGCCTAAGATTATTGTATACTGGACATATTAATACAAAATGATACTTGTTCTCAATATCTCTACTGTGGCATAATGTACAAAAGCGCTCTTCTCTAATAATTCAAGTACGACGTCCAGTTTCAATAGCTAATGCATGTGACGATAACCTTAATTTTGATATAACATATCTATATTTACGCGGCTAAACATCAAGAATTGAAGATATCTTTCTTATCCAAAATCTTCTTTTGCATGTCTATATATAATGTTCTACACCCATACACATTTTGGTACCACGTTTGCTTAAACACATCCAATAAGCGTTCTTTAAATTCTAAAGTTTTAGTTTTAAATAAACTATAAAACTATTACTAGTTGAAGATTTAACATTTAACAATTGCCAACAAAATTTAAGATGAATACGTTCAATAAATTTCACTGCTCTTTCCAAAACCCCAAATCTCACAACCGTAGTTTAAAGTGGCTCAGACAAATGCATCAAAAAGCTGACAAACTACGCTCGGCTTCAAATCCAAATCCAAGTATTATTTTGTAATACATTAAATGCTTTTAATCCTTTACCAGCTAAGTTTTCTTGATGTAATTCAAAAGTACCGGTATAATTAAAAACTGTTCCTAGATAATTAAAATCATTTACTATTTCCAAGTCCTGATTATCATAATGCCATTTTCATCGTTTTTTACTGGTCCACGTTTTCTGAATACAACAAACAACAATTTTCGTCTTAGAAGTATTGACTGCTGAGCCCCGTTTATTACAATACGTATAGTATACGTTTCAGAAATATACGTCGTATACAGCAAATTAAGAGCAAAAAATATCAGGTTATTCCTCATTGACTGAGATTGCATGTATTTTATTGTTTCTTGCATCGCGACCTTTTCCTTCTGAATTTTTTCAATGTGACTCCGGGCTTGCCCAAGAGAGAATTCTAAACCATCCATTCTGTCAGTAACTTTATTCACGGATTCATTACAAGCCTTAGTATTGTCTTGCGCAAAAAGCCAAAGTCTACCCAGCTCCGACTTGACATTACTAACTTTCACCTCAAGATTGTCTATTTTTTCTAGTTTCTGAATCATGACCTTGAGAAAATTCATATTGTCAGCATTTGAAGGAACTCCCATGGCGTCAACGGGATAAGGTGCTGGTGGTGAGGGGTTTGTAGTTGATTTGCCATCTATTGTTTTACTGACTGTTTTATGATCAGAACTATCGTCAAATACAGAATTATCAAGGGACTGTAGTCCGAGACCTGTGCACCGCGCAAAGCCTCACTTAAACTATCATTAACGCTCGGTACAGTTGTACTACTACCAGAACCGCTAGATTAAGAATGAGTGTAAAAATGTTTCTTCTTACGACGTCTATGGCCGTCACTACCACTGTTTTTACGCTTGGGTATAACAGTTTACATGTACATACATGTACATTTAAAATATTCTTTATGACTGACTGACATATACCTTTATATACCTTTATGAATTAAATGAAACAGAGTAATAACTTAACACATGTCTTTCATTGATATTTTGCCTTTTGATGATTTTAGATTTCACAACTTAGTACAATCTAGAGAGCTATTTGGAAATCAATGTTAGACTTTTAATGAACCTTTACATCAACGATATGTCAGGATACGAGTTACATGATCCAGGGAAGTGCCTACGCCTTTAGTATCTTGAACAATGGTTTGGGTCCAATTGCTAAGGTGACTATGTCTTAGACTAGCTGACAAACGATATAGAATGTCCTTTGTTAAAACGTAGAGCTGGTGAGACCAAATATCTCATACATAGAATTTTCCTCTGGCTACCTTGCCTAAATGATTCGTGTACCAATGATTCGTAAATGATTTCTATTATGACCTAGACAATTTCAGGGATCAGGCAAATCGCTAAATGTTTCAAATCTTCATATAGCAATCTTCAATTAAAAATGATTAGCTCAAACTCCTTATAGGCTGGAGACTCTATACTTGACTGGTCTTTTTGTTGAAGTTCCCTTCAGATAATGTCTTTGAATCAACAACTGTTACATACGAGTCCTATCGCATAGATGCTCGGCCTATGTCCCCTCAAACTTTATATGATTGCCCTGATTCCTGGATGCTCAGCGCCTATATGCTATCATATGTAGCATTCAACTACCATATAGGTATATCCCCGATGCCTTGGCTGTACTTCGCCAGTAATACTGAATCGTCTATAAGCTGGAACTCTCTTACTATCTCAGTAGATTACCAAACTCTGGGTCTCTGTCTCAGCTTCCCGATGCTCAGCATATATATGCTATCGTATATAGCATTCAACTACCCTTAAGGTAAAACTCCTATGCGCTGGCCCTATAGCTCGAAACCTGGTTGAAATTCTGCAACTCTTCTTTAGTCTACCAACATCCAAAGTCTTTTTTTTAATAATTTATCCGCCCTGACAGGGTACCTGCAATAGTCTCCTTATCAAGGTACTGGGATAAATTATTAGTTGAATCCTCGATGTGTTTTCTTCGACCGCTGGTTACTGAATGAGCTCTCTGTCATCCATCTACCTATTTATACCCTAGCAGACGTGCTATTTTTAGAACTTGTTTCTGATTGGTCCAAATTAAAACATAGCGTTTTACAACGAGTACTTGCTCTGTCAAATATCTGGTTTCCTTTAACTTTTGTATACTGACATAATGTGTGATGCTGGGACCCAGCTATCCATATAATGAACCCAAATCAGCCACAAATGACCCAAATTCTATATTTAACAGCAATTCAACAATAATTATAGCAATGATAGCATAGAAAGGGAGTCAAGCATTATCTGTGCTTAATGTGTTACGTTATCAATATATCAAACATACAAATTATTCTGACACGATATCTATGGAACGCAATTAATTTGCAATTACACTCATTATGTATTTAAAAAATTCGGACATTTCAATGTACTTCCAATGTACAATTTTAGCTATGGAGGAACTTTTTATAAAGATTGGTTTGGTGAAACCTTGAAAACCAAAGGAGGATATAAATTGGAAAAACTATGTACCGGGAAAGAGGATGCGCTGGAGGAGTGCTCTGGTATTTTGGAGACTAAAGAAACAAGAAAGATTGCCCTGACTTGTTTCGATTACAATATTACAGGTAAGAAAATATTTTGCGCGGTTTTCACGAGCTTTAATAATATTTTCCGGTCAGTGTATATTAAAGCAGTAAATTTTAGATAGAAATAGATAGTAGAACATCTAAGTTTATTTGTTCATTCCCAACGTCTGAAATACTTATTTACAACTTGGTACAGTTGTAAGTTTGAAAAAATCCGGGGGCCTAGATTCTACTTGTCCGAGTGATTAATCGCTGAATTTGAATATTTTGCCCTTCACCGATATGGGTTCGATCCGGGTTTGGAACGTAAATTCGTCATGTGAGGAAGACATCAAGCTGGCATACGGAGGGTCGGTGTTTCTATCCAGATGCCCGCCCGTTTTGAAATCACTTAGGGTCATCCACCATCATCAAAAGCTGAAAAGTAGCTTCATGACCTATGACGTTCAACACAACAAAGTAAAGCAAAACCATGAAAACATCATTTTGTCAAAGCAAATAAATAATATCAGGAATATCTATCCCAGGCGCGTGCTCGGACAAATGTATACTGTTTTCCCGCTAGGTAGGCAAGAAAATTCTTTCCCTCATATTTTCGTGCACATATTCTCGTGGTCAATGTTAACAGAATCCTAAAATAGTGCACTTCTGTATGTTACCATGGCTGATTTTATGTAGACATTGGCCGTCCGTTGATAGTAATATTTCGATGTGCAGTGTACAAAGTTCGTTATCATATCTCTTCAAGGTTACTGTAATGATGAATCAATAATATTTGGGTTTTTTTTATTTATGTCCGCATGACAAGCCGGCGTGAGTATAAATCAAAGAATTACGATATGCGTTCAAAGAATACACCCTTTAACCTAAAATGTCAAACGTCTGGAGGGCAAAATATTTTTACCAACCAAACTCATTTTTGTGATTTATGCGGAAGTACTTTATTAAAACATGGTAGTATGTGATGGCGATTATCCATTTTCTGTAAGGAAAGTCAAGATCAATGGAAAGTATATTCTACCCGTTTAAACAATTATATTGTTCAAATTTTAACAAATTGTGTACTGCAGTGTAGGAATAACAGGTTTTTCTGAATATAAATCCACGAACTAGTCTAAACTAATTGAATGAACAGACTCAATCAAACCGAATCTGCTATTATTCTTCTTCGTTGCGTTCTTTGCTTCCAACCGATCTTTTTACAGATTTTATTATTTATTGCGATAGCATAAAAAGGCATATATCGCCACACAAAGCTAAATGAAATTCGTCACTATGAAGTATCTATGTGTCCATTTTCAATCATACATAAACTCTTCCAAGTTCAAAAGTTAAGACCTTTTTTCGTTATAACCGCATCCAAATAAAGTTCTCTTAAGGAACTGAAGCTTATTCAAGTAACTCCAAAAGAATGCTAGGGTATGTGTGTTCATAGCCAACAAGAACCATGCCTCTTTCTTAATATATAAATGATTTATCTCCCCTTTAATGATTTATTTTTCAAAATTTTGTTCAGAAAATAACTTTGGATTCAATGAAGGAAATAATATGACACTTGACGCAGTGTTAGATTGCACTGATACAACCATCAAAACAATGATTATTACCCCCGAGTTTTGTGTTTTTAACAAACTTGAATTACTGATTGTAGGCAATCAGTGGAAGTGTAAAGCCCTTGAAAAATCTCTATATATTTGAAATAATTGATATTGATTTATTTTCCGCTTTTTTATAATGCTTTACATTAAGTGATTTATATCAGTTTAATAGAACAGAACAAACGTTTTATTTTGACTTGTACATAATCATAACTATTATTATTTTTACCATTGATGTTGTTATAAAACGCTATTTTTTATATTTTTCTTTAATTTATTCTTTTTGTCAAAACATCATAAAATAAGAAGGTGTTCTGTTTATACTAACGGCTACTATAAATTTGAATTTTGACCCATTGGCCTCAAAACCAATAGGGGTCATTCATGTCCACTGTTTGTCAACTTTGAGGATCATATTTTAAGGTGATCTCAAAATATTTAGCGGAAACTGTTTTTATAATAACAGTCACTGTGACTTAGACCTTTGTCCCACCAATTATGTACTTAAGCGGAGTAATTTGATATCCATGATAAATATGTTTATCCAGTTTAGGGTTAAAAGCATTCTCAAGATAACGATTTTTATAGTAATTGTCGCTGACCCATTAAACTCAGTTGGAGATATTTACTGCCCAAGACTAATTTGAATATAGAGTTTGACGATCATAGGTGAAATCATTTTTAAGTTATTGAGCGGAAACGAAATTGTTCACAGACTGACGAGGTGGACGGACAGACGACCAGTGCCATCACATAATACGTCCCTTCGGGGGCACTGAGATGGTTTAATTCGAATAAGTAGGCAAAGACTATATATAAAATATAAGTATTTTCAGTTAATAACTAGATGATAGAAAGTATCTGCAAATAGTATATATGAGGAGTAACAGATGAAGTCAATTGTTCAAGTAAACGAAAGCCCACATTCGTTACATATGTAATAAATCCGCTTCATTTCCTTATACATTGTACACATGTGACCTAGTGAACTATCAAAGGCATATCGATTAAAAAGCTTTTACATATTTTAATTAGTTAATGTGGATTGGTGAGGGCATATATGAAACATTCCTATTACTGATTGTAAACATCTTGCCTTCTTAATTGCGTTTTATATTGATCTAGATCTATGTTTTTATCCATTTATACGGTTGCGTCGATAGCTACAATCCTGACTTAAAGTGTTTTTGTATACAAAAATTGTTTTTAGAGCCAGGAAATGTTATTCTTGAAAATGATACGATGGGAGCGGTACTTGTGAATATTAGTGGAGCTATGGGTGGAATTTGCAAACGTGGATGGAACGACATTGCAGCAGGGGTTGCTTGCAAGACCATTGATCCATTATGGACGTGAGTAAACTCAAGTATACATTATTCTGTAACCTAAACAAACCAAAGATCTTCACTTTATGGACACTTTAACTTGCAAATATGCAATTTTCACATGTTTTTATTATTAATGATTTTATGAGGACTTGAATGACTTGTAAGAAATAATCACTCATTGTATTACACCATTACATATGTTAAAAAAGGCCGCTATACTTTGTCTTATAAATTGTTTTATTCAAACCTGAAAACTGACACTTTTTCCTATTAAAATAAATTTTAGTAAATTTAGAAGAGAGACACTTGTCAATGTGTTTTTTTGATATTTCTCGAAAGATATGTGATTACATGTACACGTAGTTCACAAATATATTATCATTTTTAAAGATATCCAATATCCACCTTTCACTAACATATTTTATCTTTAGATAATACTTCACACTAATGTAAACAAACATCATCAAATGTCTTTAACATTACTAAATATTTAATTGCATTATAAATTAAGTTTGCATACAGAGCTACATTCATAATTAAATATCATATAGTAACAGTGGAGAGTTAAGTGACTGTATTTTTGTTGTTGTTGTTTTTAGTTACAGAAAAAAGTCTCAAAATGAAAAAGAATGTAATGATGTCACTCAGTGCGAAGCCATCCATACGAGTCATATTCAGTGTGGTGGAACTGAGCCTCATCTGTTTTACTGCGAGAATAAAGGCTGGGGTTACGATACCGATTGTAATAAAAAGAATAAAAAGATTGTTTCTATAGAGTGTCAAAAGGTTGATACATAACTTTACGACAAAACAGTAAATTTTATAGTTTACGACACGCATCCGTTTAAAATCAGGACTTTAATAGATTTATGCGTAACGCTTAAATAAAAAGACATTAATGTTCGATAACTTTTTTGTAGCAGTGTTTCTGAAAATTTATTTTGTACTTCGAACAATTTGGATGCAAATGATACATAATTTTACAGCTGTCCAGGTGAAGCGGTAGAAACTATTTGAATTCTGAAGTCATAGAAAAAAATCTAGGTATTGTTTCAAGCGAACCACATACACAATATCTCATACATATCTTAATATAAAACGTGTAAAGGAAGATGACAAAAGATTAGGTATGTACCCAAGCTGAAGTTGCTAGAAAAACAAATATGCCCAGTAACGATATTCATAATTTCAAAATTTGGACTTGTACTACACACAAATAATTAAACAACTGTCATATTTATTTGTGAAAGACGATATCAACAAATTTCGTGTGTGTTACAGTTTACAAAATAGGTGAATGAGTCACTTTGAGATAATAGTGTTATTAGTCCCCTACTGGTTGAAAACCAGTTTCGGGGTCTATAGGAATGCGCTTTTCCGTCCGTCTTTTTGTCGTTCCGCAATTTCGTGTCCGGTCCATACCTCTATCAACCATGAAGGGATTTTAATATTACTTGGCACAAATGTTCCCCATGATAAGACAATGTGTCATGCTCAAAACCCGGACCCCTAGCTTAATAGTTTAAAGGTCAAGGTCACAATTGGAGGTCAAAGGTCAACAGGGCCTTTTTCCTGTCCGGTCCATAACTCTGCCATCCATGAAAGGATTTTAATATTACTTGGCACAAATGTACCTCATAATAAGACGATGTGTCATGCACAACTTTTAGACCCCTAGCTCAAAGGTCAAGGTCACACTTGGCAGTCAAATGTTAACATGGCATGAACAGGGTCTGTTTCGTGTCCGGTCCATAACTCTACCATCCATGAAGGTATTTTAATATTACTTGGCACAAATGCTCCCCATGATGAGAAGACGTGTCATGTGCAAAACCCGGACCTCTAGCTGAAAAGTCAAGGTCACAATGGGAGGTCAAAGGTCAATAGGATTTTTTCCTGTCCGGTCATCCATCAAGGGAATTTAATATTACTTGGCATAAATATTCCCCATGATGAGACGACGTGTCATGCGCAAAACCCAGAACCCTAGCTTAAAGGTCAATGTCACACTTTGACACAGGATTTGAATATTACTTGGCACAAACGTTCACCACTATAAGACGGAAAGTAATGCGCAAGAACCTGGTCCCTAGGTCGAAGGTCAAGGTCAGACATAGGGGCCAAAGGTCAGATACAAGAATGACTTTGTCTGGAACACTTCTTCATGCGTGGAGGGATTTTGATGTAACTTGGCATAAATGTTCACTACCATGAGACGGATTGTTGTGCACAAGAACCAGGTTCCTAGGTCTAAGGTCTAAGGTCAAGGTCACACTTAGAGGTCAAATGCCAAATTAAAGAATTGCTTTGTCCGGAGCATTTCTTCTTTAAGCATGGAGGGATTTTGATGTAACTTGGCACAAATGTTCACCACCATGAGGCACTCTTGTTTTAAGAATTATGCCCCTTTGTTTTACTATAAATAGCTTATATTGTAACTTATTTATTACAGGCCGTAGGGAAAAATTGAGACCAGTTTTCTGTGGTACAACATGCATGTTACATCCAATTTTTAGGTGTATTTTGACCAATCTCTATCTGGTAAAAAGTTTTGTGTGGACTTATATAGAATTTTTTTTTTTACTTTAAATAACTTATTTTACTTTAAATAACTTATATATGATATCTTTTTGATAATCGGCCAAAACAAATTTCTGTATGAAAAAAAACTATAGGTTTTTATTTATAAAAATTTTAATCCAAGTGTTTTGTTATAACATATTGTATATATAGTACAATATTGTTTATACATTATTGACAGATATCAGTTCATTATGTTTTACTGCAGTAGAGAAAATATGGTGCCTTCCAGTAGGGGACTTTGTATTGCATGGCAATACTTCATTCACTTGTTCTTATATTTTTTATACCACTGTGCAGTACGTTTTAATTTTTACCCTGCTTAATTTCTAAAATGGACTGGTCTATCATTCAATTTAGGCAGTACCACTTATTATTCAAAGGGAATATACACTGAAAATTTACTACAGTGCAGACCTAATTCAGCCTGTACAAATGATTTTAAAGATGTGCTAGGTTCATCTTTTTTTATCAGAACTGAAAATCGTGATCGATTACATTTAACTTGGCTAAGTGTATAAACAATGTTTGTTAAATGTTAAAGTCACAAGGAACTGTTATCAAGTGTAGAAAGCATTCATGTTTTCATGAGAATTATATATTCCTTGGGTGTTATAGACTAAAGGCGCGTTTTAAATTTGTTAGTAAACTGAAACGCTTTGAAAACGCAGGGGTTTTTTTAGGTTCTCCCAAACAAATATTTATGAATGTTATAAATAAAATGTTGACAAATAGATGATTTTAGATCTATTACGTGCAAATTCCTGTTTTATTGGAAGAGAAATTCTATTCAATGTGTGAGGTAAAACTGGTGAGTATCTGTTCTCTTACAATTGCCACACACTATCATATTTTTTGAATGGCGGAAAATTTCAAAAGCAAAAAAAAAAAAAAAAAAAAAAAAAAAAACCACACACATTAAACAACAAAATTGGTCATTCAGTAGGGTAGATTTTGTATTGATTTTACGAAAAATTACGCTTTATTCATCTAATAAGGTTCTTAAATTCAGCCTATGATTCTCAAAACGGATAACAAAATAGGCTTAACAAGCACTTAGATTTCACAGTAAGTATGCATGAGTTGTTTAGGCTGAAACGATCTTAAAACCACCAATATAAAAAAGTTATTTTGATTATTAGGTTTTGCTGACCTTTTCCTCGTATCACATGGAAGACATTTATCTTAATTTTGTGAATTTCATGGGTGTCTTTTGACGAATACATACGCGTGATTAAAGATTTTTTTTTTTTTTATAATTTATTTTTTCTCTTTTATGACATACATCATACAAACACGTTACACTTGTTTTGTACAATTCTGCAGACCTACTAAATAATAATAAAACAGAAATAATATCTTTGAGATACATAAAACAATTGCAATTATTTCCCCTTCAGTTTTGTTTATAAAATCGTTTTGTATGTCAAAAAAGATAAATAAATGTATCCACTTTGCATGATAAGACGCTTAAATTGAGAAGAAAGTTAACACTGTATAAAATAAAAGTAGAGAAAAAAATATAGAGTATACCCATGTGCGCTCTTGATTACCTTTGAAATAGATTATTTCAAATATTTTTTTTTTTTTTTTTCATTTTTTTTTTATGTGTCTCAGTGATGTACGTGGTAAGGATGCATATTAAAGATTCAAGAAAGACCATTTCTTTAAATGATAATCAATTATGCTTTGCATTATTGCTATTTCTTTTTCTAGACAAATTCTGATATTTAAATAGGATAAAAACTGATTGAATACGGGAACCTTTTGTCTATTTTTCATTTGAAAAATAAAATATTTCATCAAAAAAATCATGAAATTTATGGTATTGCTTTTTAACCCCGTTTGCACAGTGCTTATAAACTTATACATTCTAGACTGAACAGGCACGATATTCCCTTTTCTGCAAGAAAGTTACTTAGTCTATTCCACAAAATTTGAACATGATTACATTCCCAAAATAGATGTTCTATACTTTCCACTTGCATGTTACAAAAATCACATAAGTTTGTTCTAGACAATTTCATTTTGTACAAGTATTTATTTGTTGGAACTATTCGCATTAAAAATTTATACTGGAAGTTTCTAATTTTTGTGTCTATCGTTGCTTTAAAAATTTGTCCATAAATTTTATTCCATTTTATGTTATTGTTTTCAACAGTAGATCCCCATTTCTTTTCTGATTTTATTTCTGGTTTAAGTTTTACATTTAATTGTTTGGTGTATAGTAATTTGTTTGGTGCTTTTGCTGCTTGAATTTTATTAAGCAGGTGTCTGTAGTATTGTAGATAATGTTTTCTTTTTTAAGTGATTCTTTTAGATCCGGCTTAATGCTGGTGATAATTTGATAATATTTTAGGAATTCATTATCTTCTAGACTGTATAAATACTTGAATTGTTCAAAAGAGTAAAAATCTTTTTTCCTGTAATCAAATAAGTGTTCTAAATATTTTATTCCTTTTTCATACCATTCTTTGTAATACAATGTTTTATTCCCATTCCTTATGTCAGAGTTGTTCCAGATTATCTGTTTTCCACTTATGTCATTTAATTCAACCTTCTTAATGGTATGCCATGCAATAAGAACATCTTTGAGAAATGTGTTGTTTTTACATATGTTTTCAATGTCTTTATCATTTAAATTACATTCAAATACTAACTTTCCCCCTGCTGGTTTTAGAATTGTATTATAGAAAGTACCCCAAATTACACTTTCACTGTTACACATAAATCGTTTTATCCAACAGGCTTTTATCGAGTTCAAAAAACACTTAATATTTATCATTTTTAGTCCTCCTTTCTCGTAATCAAGTTGTAGTACATCTCTTTTGATTTTTTCAGGTTTATTGTTCCATATAAAATTATACATTATCTTTATTATTTCCTTTAATTTTTCTTCAGACGGACTTGGTAAAACTGTAAAGGGATATATAAGCTTCGGTAACGCAAAGGTTTTAATCACTGTAATTTTTCCTAGTAATGTTAGTTTTCTGTGTTCCCATTGTTTCAAACAGTTTTTAAAGCTATTTAATTTTGGGTCTAGATTAAGGTCTACATTTTTATTAATATTGTTCGAGAATGTCATACCAAGTGTTTTTGCCGATTCAGATGTCCAATTAAATTTTTTATCATTACACAGTTTCATATTCGTATTTACTAAAGATCCCGCTCTTAAAATTGTTGATTTGTTGAAGTTAACTTTTAGTCCTGATATGTTTCCGAAATTAGTGATGACATCAATAAGTTTTTCGAATGAGTTTCTTTGTCCGTTGTTTAAGAAGGTTGCATCATCTGCAAAAAGTGTTTGTTTAATTTCTTTACCATTGATCGTCACTCCTTTAATAGAATTATCGGTGTTGATATAATTTGCTAAAAATTCAATGCATATTATGAAAAGCAGAGATGACAATGGACATCCTTGTCTTACACCCCTCTTTATTGGAAAGGATTCGGACAAGTTTCCGTTATTTATAACTACGCTACTTATATCGTTGTAAAATAATTTTACCCAATCAATAAAAGAGACACCAAAATTCAAGTGGTGTAAGCACTGAAACATGAAAGTATGATCGATGCTGTCAAAAGCTTTTTCAAAATCTGCAAACAGTAGTAGGCCGGGTTCATTTTTAGTTTGTAAATATTCCATAGTTTCAAATAGTAACCTAATATTTTCACCGATATATCTGTTTTTCAAAAATCCTGTTTGAGCTTTATCTATTATGGAATTTATAACTTTTTTAAGACGATTCGCTATTGATTTAGTTTCAGTTTTATAATCAACATTTAAGAGACTTATAGGGCGCCAGTTTGATAAAGATAATGTATCTTTTCCCTCTTTTGGTAGTAATGTAATAATTCCTTGCTTTTGTAGGTCTGTTAGTTGTTTTGTTCTATAGGAATAGTTAATTGCTTCAACGTAGTGTGTTTTAATTGTTTCCCAAAAAACTTTATAAAATTCACTAGTAATCCCGTCTGAACCAGGACTCTTTTGGTTTTTCATTTCTTTTAAAGCTTCTAAACACTCATATTCAGTTAAATACCCTTCACATGTTTCCTTTTCATTTTCATTTAGTTTTTTTATATGCTGATTGAAGAAGTCATAATCTGTTTTTATTTTTGATCGTTTTGAATACAAATTTTCATAAAATGATTTTTCAGCTTTAAGAATTTCGACTTGATCATTTATTTCAGCATCTCCAATTTTTATTTTGAATATGTTTTTCCTCTCTGCATTTTTTTTTTCTAAACTTGCGAAATATCTAGAATTTTTTTCATTCCCTTCAATGCTTATTGCTTTGCTTCTAACTAAAAGTCCATTTACTCTTGAATCGTTCAGTTTTTCAAGTTCTTGTTTTTTTATTTCTAAACTGATTTTATTGTTTTCTGTGTCATCAGTCACATTAACTACTTTATCTTCTAGGTCTTCTATTTCTTTCGTAAGTTTTTCTTCTTTTTCCTTGTCTATTTTTTTCTTATTTGTGGCATATTTTATTGTTTGGTTTCTAATTGTACCTTTTATGATTTCCCACAATGTATTTGGATTACATTCTTTATTTATTTCTACAACTTCATTAATACTACTTCTTATAATTGTTTGATATTCATCTTCATTTAACAGACTGTTATTCATTTTAAAATAACTAGGGCCTCTTTTAATGTCTGTTAAGCCAACTTTAATTTCTACAACTGAATGATCCGATTTGTATCCTGGTTTTATTTTGCAACTATGAGTAATATTTACTAGGGTATCAGAAATTAAAAAATAGTCTAGTCTACTAAAAATTATTGGTTTTGTATTAGAGTGCCATGTGTATTTTAATTGCGTTGGATTATTTTTCCTCCAAATATCAATAAGGTTACAGGAATCTATCAAATCAATTATTTTTTTCCAACACATTTTATGGGTATCATTTCTTCCATGTTTTTTGTCTAAGTTCATGTCTAAAATCGTATTAAAATCTCCCCCTTAAATGATGTTTGTGCCATATTGTTTTAATATTTCATTTTCAAGTTGATCAAATACTAATGCATTATCATCGTTTGGACCATAAATATTAAATATCGTTATTTTTCTATCATTGATAGTGAGTTCTACACTGGCTAGTCGACCCGTAATTAATTCCTTGTAAGTCATATTATTGCTTGAATAAGAAAATGATTCGTCAAAAAGTATGGCTATTCCGGCTCTATTACTTTTATTCCCGCTAAAGAAAGCTTCTCCCTTCCATTCACTTTTCCACGTATCAGTTACATCACTTGTTGAATGGGTTTCTTGCAACAAACATACTTTATATTTCTTATCACTTAACCATTGAAATATTTGCTGTCGTTTTTTGTAATTACCTAAACCACGTACATTAAGAGAGCACATATACAAAGTTTCCATGATGTATTGATATAATACATTTTTTATGAGAGCGTATACATGGGGATAATCTAATCACATTCTTCATTTGTTATAAAAGAGAGATCAGGGCAAAATTTATGTCAAACCTACGGATACCATATACCGATATATTCCTTCTATATTGCTAAAGGTATAACTAAAGCTACATATTAAACATCAACTAAATCGATATAACATTCCAAGTGCAAAAGAAAAAGAATACATGACATTGATACTAAAAAAAAAGAAACAGGTACAAGATTCCCTGTCATGAAAGTTTGCGTTAGTTGTTTTTCAGTCACATAATACAAGACATTGATACTAAAAAAAAAAGAAACAGGTACGAATTTCCCTGTCATGAAAGTTTGCGTTAGTTGTTTTTCAGTCACCAGATATTCTAAGAAAACGAAGTACAACACTTGTACAGTATTTACACGCTCCTTAGCAAAAATGATAATTTACATCTATATACCGTGTATATATCAAATAGTCCTTGAACAAAACAAAATTTAGTACAAAAATTAGTTTAAAACTTTTGATTTTCGGGAAAAAAAACGTATTAATTTAGATTGATAAACATATTTATATTATATATTTTTTGTCTAATTAACGTTTCTGGACTGGTTTAACATCATTCAAAATGCTTTCTGATACATATGTTTAATAATCATTAATAACAGGCGTATATATCCTCAGACACCAGCATACATATACACACTAACACACACACATACATATACATACACATATACATATAATATATATATATATATATATACATACACACACATACATATACACATACACACACACACATACATATACATACATACACACACATACATATATATATATATACATATATACATACATATATATACACACAAACATACATACACACACACACACACATATACACATACATACACACGCACATTAAAGATTTTATGATTAAAGATTTTATGCAAGTAAGAGTTACTTGAAGTGCTAGAGCCTCAAACAAAATTTGATGAAAACCTTTGCATTAGATTGTTATTCAGAGTTATGTTAGATGTGCGTTTCTCAAAGCATTTCAGCGTATAAAAGTTATACTGTCAAGTTTGAATAGACGTTTAATTCTAGATGTGGCATGTTTTTTGATAGTTTTAATCAATTTATGGATGTGTTGTCATTCCTGTATTTTTGCATAATTGTTAGTGAGTCGTTTCGGTACATATTTGGTATCACTTTTTTAGTAAGGAAGAGAGTGATGCGGATGAATCTTTTATATATTTTTCAGTGTATGAGCCAGTCTTTTGTCATTTTATTTAGTAATTTTGAATCTATTCATGCTGTTAATATTTGCAAATTTTGAGTGGGTCAGAAAATAAAAAAAGACAATTGTCATACATGTTTGTACTTGTATACACTATACATAATGTCATTTTTACAACGTATGTGAGTGAGTCGCTTTAGTTATTAACTGTGTCATCATTTTGTAAATTGTGCAGTCTGTGAATTGGTGGTTTTAATTATAATTATCATCTAAATGATCATTTGTCTTTTCAATTGTACAAAAAAAAACTTTTAGCGAGTTTGGTTTAATGCTGAAGCATTTCATGTTTATCAGTCAGTCTTTTTAAATTTAATACATGGGTGTTATTTTTAATTGTGTGAATCGCTCTTGTTGTATGTGTGTCGTAATTTGTGTAAGTATTACAAAAATTTGACTGAGACCGCTTTTTACTGTATTTATTTTATCATTGCAATTTGTGAGCGAGTTGCTTTATCTATATTTGGCTATGAAAGGTATTTTTACGAGCTTTGTGAGACAGAAAATAATTTAAATTATATATGTGTAATTATTTCAGCATGTCTAAGAAAAATCTCTAAGCCCGTCACTATTGGCACTGTAGTAATCACTATGTCCGTCCGTCCATCTGTCAGTGTCCGTGTCCATACGCTCTTTTCACTCCATAACTTTTTAAATATTAAAGTTGTTTGTTTGTATTTATATCCCCGGGCATATAGCGATACTGACTGTCGGTTTGTTCGCCCATTTGTTCGTCAGTACGTATGAGATTTTACCTTTTTGCCTTCAGCCCACATTAATGACCCGATTAAGTTCATACTCACACTCAACAATACTTGTTGCAAGACCTACAAACTCACCTATAGATGAATGACCTTGACATTCAAATGACCTTCACCTTTAAACTTAAAGCTTTAATAAACAACATTTCTGATCTTAGAGCCCAAATAAAAGGTCCAATTTAGTCCATACTCACACTCAACAATCCTTGTGGCAAGACCTACCAAACTGACCAATATATAAATGACCTTTACCTTCATATGACCTTCATTTTCAAACTTAAAACCTTAAAAAACAATAGTTTTGATCCTACAGCCCACACAAATGACCCAGTTTAGTTCATACTAACACTAAACAAACTTTGTTTCTGTATATATAGGCTATAGCGTTTTAAAAACACAGTCCCTTTCAATTTTTATTTTTTTCGGGTTGGGGAGGGGATGTAGGGAGGGGAATGGGGGCGGGAGTTAGCGATATTTTCAACAGTATTTCCGTTATGAAAGGGAGGACAATTAATCTTACCAGTGTTCCTGTAATCCATACCATTACTTACTTGTTCTCTGCAAATAAATGTCACCTTCTCCACATGAATCAGAAATGGGGGACGAATGATCTCTCGAAATTCAGGCCCGCGGTCATAAGATTTGCTGATTCTGTTTTGAGCTAAGCGGGCGGACTTTTTTAACTACTTATTGGATTCTGATAAATCTTCACAGATTGTCAGAGGACATTAAAAGGAAGTGAAGTATACAAGAACCATAGTATCCATTACTTACTTTTTTATTATATTCTGTATTAAACTTTGTCGTTCGGCGTTCAAACACATTAAGAAAGAGTGCAATTTACAAGAAACTCTTTATCAAATTTGCTTAAGACACTATTGTCAAGAGAATACCCTCCCCCCCCCCCCCCCACCCCTCAAAAAAAAAATATATATATATATATATATATACTCAGTTCCAAAAGAAAGTGTGCACTTAGTTTTCTGTTATTTTTTCTCGGTTATTTTCATGAAAACTTATAATGTTTGGTACCAAAATTTAAATCAGTTCGTAAACAAATTGGTGTGCATTTTAGATTTTGAGTTATACATGAGAGTTAGTGTATGAAAAAATGAAACAAAAACGTCGAGGAATTTTTTGAAATATTTAAACTTAAATCGTGCACACTTTCTTTTGGAACTGAGTACATATATCATCAGGTTTTTGTAAAATTTTCACACACTGTCAGACTGAATTAAAAATATGCAGTGTACAAGAACCATAGCACTTCCTAGTTTACATTTTGAATATCTCCCTCTGTCAAATTTACTTATCCGGGCTATAATTTTGAAGCAATTATTCAACGACATCAAGGGAAAGTGCAGCCTATTAGAACCATAACTTTTTTTTATATATCCCCCTTTCTTACATTTACTCGCAACACTTTTATCTGGAGAAAAGCTCCAACATTATCAGAAGATTGACTTTCGCTTAGTGACAAAATATATTAGGAGACAGTGTAACGAACAAGAGTATAACTCTTTCTAGTTGACTTTTTGAATTGTCTCCCTTTATCAAATTCAGTTTTCCAGGCCATTACGGTAAGAAAATCTGAAGGGAATTATTTCAAACTGAATTCGAAAAGATAGATGGCACTTTCAGGTTGCAAGAAATACTTCATTTCCTGGAAAAATCTCCAGTTGTTTAATTTAGTTGTCTTGAATATTACTCTTTGTGATTTGTGAAATTAATTTAAAATGCATAAATGCTATAAAACACGAAGAGGGTTTATCCCTTTAAATGTTTATTATGCTTATCGTTTGATTGAGATATGATGTTTTCTCATATATTTTTGCATCAAATTTACCTAAGAATTAATAAGGAAGTAATTCTTTTAAAAACAATAAAAGGCACAAACTGTATAAAAAAATTCTTTTCGTTTTAAAAGTGGTCAGTCACATTTTCTGATTCTTTTTTTTTTTCAGTTTCCGTATATTCTATAAGAGATTTATTTAAGGAACAAAAAGACCCTTTACATAGAGTTAGATCCCAGGTTATCATATTTTATAAAATTTTGTAATTACCTCCCTTTAATACGAAAGTGTTTAAAAAGTAGATTATTTCTTTTAATAGCAGTATAAATTCTAGTTTTACAATTGCATTTGATATATATTGGAATATTTCAACTACCTGAAACAAAATACAAGTTTTGAAACAACGTGTAGCTTCGGAATTAATATTTATATTTATTTTTAATCTACCTTGGTTGCGCAACCAAGATAGACAAAGGGAGGTAATAATAATTTTATAAACTTAATTTCTAATTAATTTTGGCAAAATATGTTCTTGTCAATGCAAATCTTTGACAACTCTAATACAGTAGTGCTTATATTCAGAACATTCCTTAGACAAAATGTGTTTATTAAATTTATATTTATGCTAAAATAACAATCTTGGTTGGACAACCAGGATAGGAAAATCAAAGTTTAAAAATACATCCAGTGAAAATCTGATGTGTATTAAGAACTCAATGAACACAAATAAGTGTAAATGATCGGTTGGTAAAGTTTCAAAAAAAAATCCATTAGTTGAGCAAAATCTGATTAACCACCTTTAAAGGATAACACTTTTAACGTGACGATTTACATAACATTCTGTTAAGTTAATATTATAAACAACTTTTTGCAATGCAAGAATAATAGAATAAATATTGTCAGCTTTAACGTGTTTGTTTTTATTGCCTTTTCAGAGTCGAAAGTCTGTTGAACTTAACCAAACAGTCAGTCTGTTCGACAAACTCCCCGCAGCGATCACTTCCCCTTACAGGCTTACTCTATTAATCCCTGCAGTCACGAGTTGTTTAACCAATATCTGCCGGACTTTTTTTACTTTGGCGTTTCCGCTTGCAGTGTCTTGTGTTTTTCTCATCGTCACGTGGTATCTTGTGAATGTAGCGGTTATAATAAACGCAAGGGAAGGTATACGCTGTGAAGAGCTTGTCTGTCCGAGTGATTAAAACTACCGTTTTGTCTTTCGGGAAGATTTTTTAATGCATCTTTGAGTTTAGCGCTGTTTTTCTAGCATTGCTTCAGTTATGAAACGCCGGGTCTTGAGTATACTCAGTTAAACTTGCATATCAAAACAAAGGAAACGCATTCTTACTACAAGATATTTGATCCCCTACCTTTTTTTCCTACGGTGTGGATACTAGACGTAATATTGAATGACTTTGTCTCATACGTGTATACACCTTGTTTAAAGTTAAAGGCAAACGACTTTTTAAATCCATACATAAGACATAAAAAACATACGTTTGAGATGAAATGTTGAACGTACGTTTCATAAAAGTCATACGTAGGACAAAAAGAGGAAAATGAGCCGCACCATGAGAAAACCAACATAGTGCATTTGCGACCAGCATGGATCCAGACCAGCCTGGGCATCCGCGCAGTCTGGTCAAGATCCATGCTGTTCGCTTTCAAAGCCTATTGCAATTAGAGAAACTGTTAGCGAACAGCATGGATCCTGACAAGACTGCGCGGATGCCCAGGCTGGTCTGGATCCATGCTGGTCGCAAAATGCACTATGTTGGTTTTCTCATGGTGCGGCTCAAATGTAAGTTTCTGAAATCACATGTTCGAGAAACAAATTATATGTACGTTTTCAATCAAACGTTTGATGGGAAAAAATCCAAGTTTTATATATAAAGGAATACGTTTGAAAGTCATGTATGAGATAAAAAGTCACATGCACGTTTACTAAGCCTCACGTAACAGAAATGATAGGGCCATGGGGTCCTAATCATCATATCTGACCTATACATTTTCACATTTTGGTCTTCATGAGAATTTTTCATAAAACTATTCAGGCTGAAGCAAAGCCAAACCGCTTCAACAAATTTGAGAATACTCGAGCAAAAGATGCAAGAGAGATAATATAAAAAGAAATTGTTGTAGGTTAAGTCCTGCATATAGTGCTCAAAATGAGCTATCGTGATCACTCAACTAACTTTTCATCCAACGGTATCTACTCTAAAGCCATTGTGGAAGAAGATAATGAAACTTTGTATGGATGTTTCTTGTATGATCTTCGTGCAAAGTTCCGCCAGTTCCACTCGGCTGCACAAAGGGGCCGCCAAAATAACAAAAAAAATCTTCAAAGACACCCTTACTCAACCGCTGGTCCTATTTTCAGATAAATTCGTACAAATATCCTTGTATCTCCCTCTCCCGGGAGTGTTCAAATTAATTTATCCAAAAAAACAACTTATTGTCAAAGTTTGAAATTGTCCCATTTAAATATTTCCTGAGTGACCATCGTTAAAAATTGTTCAGTTATTCCGATTCGTCAAAACCATGACATTACATCAATTGTAAAATTCTACGGTACAAATGTGCCTATATATCAACTTTAACCAAACGACTACGGTACTAATTGGCCTACATTCTATTCATAAATTTCAACCAAGCTATGGTACTAAAATGCCTACATTATGTACAGCAATTTCAACAAAGCTACGGTACTAATGTGCCTTCATTATGTACAGCTATATCAACCAAGCTAAGGCACTAAAGTGCCTACATTATGTACAGCAATTTCAACCAAGCTACGGCACCAATGTGCCTTCATTATGTACAACAGTTTCAACCAAGCTAACGCACTAAAGTGCCTACATTATGGACAACAATTTCAACCAAGCTACGGTACTAATGTGCCTTCATTATGTACAGCTATTTCAACCAAGCTGAGGCAATAAAGTGCCTATATTATGTACAGCAATTTCAACCAAGCTACGGTACTAATGTGCCTTCATTATGTACAGCTATTTCAACCAAGCTAAGGCACTAAAGTGCCTACATTATGTACAGCAATTTCAACAAAGCTACGGTACTAATGTGCCTTCATTATGTACAGCTATTCAACCAAGCTAAGGCACTAAAGTGCCTACATTATGTACAGCAATTTCAACAAAGCTACGGTACTAATGTGCCTTCATTATGTACAGCTATTCAACCAAGCTAAGGCACTAAAGTGCCTACATTATGTACAGTAATTTCAACCAAGCTATGGTACTAATGTGCCTTCATTATGTACAGCAATTTCAACCAAGCTTAGGCACTAAAATGCCTACATAACATACAGCAATTTCAACCAAGCTACGGTACTAATGTGCCTTCATTATGTACAGCAATTTCATCCAAGCTAAGGCACTAAAGTACCCACATTATGTACAGCAACTTCATCCAAGCTACGGTACTAATGTGCCTTTATTATGTACAGCAATTTCAACAAAGCTAGGGTACTAATCTGCCTTCATTATGTACAGCTATTTCAACCAAGCTAAGGCACTTAAGTGCCTACATTATGTACAACAATTTCAACCAAGCTACGGTACTAATGTGCCTTCATCATGAAAAGCTACATCAACCCAGCTGAGGCACCAAAGTGCTTACATTATGTACAGCTATTTCAACCAAGCTGAGGCACTAAAGTGCCTACATTATGTACAACAATTTCAACCAAGCTACGGTACTAATGTGCCTTCATTATGTACAGCAATTTCAACCAAGCTACGGTACTAATGTGCCTTCATTATGTACAGCTATTTCAACCAAGCGAAGGCACCAAAGTGCCTGCATTATGTACAGCTATTTCAACCAAGCTGAGGCATCAAAGTGCCTACATTATGTCGACTATTTCAACCAAGCTGATGCACAAAGGTGCCTACATAATGTACAACAATTTCAACCAAGCTACGGTACTAATGTGCCTTCATTATGAAAAGCTATTTCAACCCAGCTGAGGCCAAAAAGTGCTTACATTATGTACAACAATTTCAACCAAGCTACGGTACTAATGTGCCTTCATTATGAAAAGCTATTTCAACCCAGCTGAGGCCCCAAAGTGCTTACATTATGTACAGCTATGTCAACCAAGCTACGTTTCTAATGTGCCTTCACTACGTACAGCTATTTCAACCAAGCTAAGGCACTAAAGTGCCTACATAACATACAGCAATTTCAACCAAGCTACGGTACTAATGTGCCTTCATTATGTACAGCTATTTCATCCAAGCTAAGGCACTAAAGTACCCACATTATGTACAGCAACTTCATCCAAGCTACGGTACTAATGTGCCTTTATTATGTACAGCAATTTCAACCAAGCTACGGTACTAATTTGCCTTCATTATGTACAGCAATTTCAACCAAGCTATGGTACTAATGTGCCTTCATTATGTACAGCTATTTCAACCAAGCTAAGGCACTAAAGTGCCTACATTATGTACAGCAATTTCAACCAAGCTACGGTACTAATGTGCCTTCATTATGTAAAGCTTTTTCAACCCAGCTAAGGCACCAAAGTGCCTACATTATGTACAGCTATTTCAACCAAGCTAAGGCACTAAAGTATGTAACACAATTTCAACCAAGCTACGGTACTAATGTGCCTTCATTATGTACAGCTATTTCAACCAAGCTGAGGCACCAAAGTGCCTACATTATGTACAGCAATTTCAACCAAGCTGAGGCACTAAAGTGCCTACATTATGTACAGCTATTTCAACCAAGCTATGGTACTAATGTGCCTTCATTATGTACAGCAATTTCAACCAAGCTACGGTACTAATGTGCCTTTATTATGTACAGCTATTTCAACCCAGCTACGGTACTAATGTGCCTTCATTATGTATATACAGCAGTTTCAACCAAGCTAAGGCACTAAAGTGCCTACATTATGTACAGCTATTTCAACCAAGCTACGGCACCAATGTGCCTTCATTATGTACAGCTATTTCAACCAAGCTAAGGCACTAAAGTACCTACATTATGTACAGCAATTTCAACCAAGCTACGGTACTAATGTGCCTTCATTATGTACAGCAATTTCAACCAAGCTGAGGCACTAATGTGTCTTCATTATGTACAGCTATTTCAACCAAACTACGGTACTAATGTGCCTTCATTATGTACAGCAATTTCAACCAAGCTAAGGCACTAAAGTGCCTACATTATGTACAACAATTTCAACCAATATACGGTACTAATGTGCCTTCATTATGTACAGCAATTTCAACCAAGGTAAGACACAAAAGTGCCTTTATTATGTACAGCAATTTCAACCAAGCTACGGTACTAATGTGCCTTCATTATGTACAGCAATTGCCACCAAGCTGAGGCACCAAAGTGCCTACATTATGTACAGCTATTTCAACCAAGCTGAGGCACTAAAACGCCTACATTATGTACAGCTATTTCAGCCAAGCTAAGGCACTAAAGTGCCTACATTATGTTCAACAATTTCAACCAAGCTACGGCACCAATGTGCTTATATTTTACACAGCAATTTCAACCAAGCTAAGGCACTAAAGTGCCTTCATTATGTACAGCAATTTCAACCAAGCTTCGGTACTAATGTGCCTTCATTATGTACAGCAATTTCAACCAAGCTAAGGCACTAATGTGTCTTCATTATGTACAGCTATTTCAACCAAACTACGTTACTGATGTGCCTACATTATGTACAGCAATTTCAACCAAGCTAAGGCACTAAAGTGCCTACATTATGTACAACAATTTCAACCAAGCTTCGGTACTAATGTGCCTTCATTATGTACAGCAATTTCAACCAGGCTAAGGCACTAAAGTGCCTCAATTATGTACAGCAATTTCAACCAAGCTACGGTACTAATGTGCCTTCATTATGTACAGCAATTGCCACCAAGCTGAGGCACCAAAGTGCCTACATTATGTACAGCTATTTCAACCAAGCTGAGGCACTAAAACGCCTACATTATGTACAGCTATTTCAGCCAAGCTAAGGCACTAAAGTGCCTACATTATGTTCAACAATTTCAACCAAGCTACGGCACCAATGTGCTTATATTTTACACAGCAATTTCAACCAAGCTAAGGCACTAAAGTGCCTTCATTATGTACAGCAATTTCAACCAAGCTACGGTACTAATGTGCCTTCATTATGTACAGCAATTTCAACCAAGCTGAGGCACCAAAGTGCCTACATTATGTAAATCAATTTCGACCAAGCTTAGGCACTACAGTGCCTACATTATGTACAGCTGTTTCAACTAAGCTACGGTACTAAAGTGCCTACATTATGTACAACAATTTCAACCAAGCTAAGGCACTAAAGTGCCTACATTATGTACAACAATTTCAATCAAGCTACGGTACTAAAGCGCCTACATTATGTACAGCAGTTATCAAGTCTGTAAGTACTAACGTGCCTACATATCGATTACAACAAAACCACTGTACTAACATGCATAAAAAACGTTAACAAACCTACGGTACTAATGTGCATATACAACATTTTAACCGAACTACGGTACCACTGAGCATTAACATCACTTTCACCAATCTAGAGTACTAATGTGCCTACCGACATTATGTACAACAATTTCGAACAAGCTTTTGTTCTAATGTACAGGTCTACAATACTCACAGCCATCGACCAAGCTGCGGTACTAAAGTTCCTACATTTTATGTGTAGTAATTTCGACCAAGATACTGTACTTAAGTGCCTGCATTATGTCGAGCAAGTTCAACCAAGATATGTGCCTAAATTATATACGGCAAGTTTTAATATACAGCAATATCGACCAAACTACGGTACTCATGTGCCTACATTATATACACCAATTTTAACCAAGCCATAGGACTAATGTGAATATTTGTGCCATTTTAATTACATCAATACATAAATGCTTAAATATCTATTTTGCAAACGTCATACTGATTTCAGGACTTTTATGTTCCCCGGAAGGGAGGTGGGGGCGCTATAAGAACAATAGGTAACTGTACCTTTTCGTTGATGTCATTCATTCCGTAAGCTTTTATGTGGCTTTTTTTCTTACGTGGTTAAAAGAACAATAGTGACAGAGAGAACAAAAGAGTAACCACATAGATACACATATGTGGAAACGTCCGTATGTCGGTATCCTGATTAATAAGGATGTGCAACTACCCAGGGGGTAGGTCCTTACAATATTTATTAAAATATTTCAATGAGCATGTCAGAATGAAAACAGTCGAGTGATTTATCGTCTAATTTACCACGGCTCATCGTTCAGATGTTTCAGTATTTAACCACTCGGACTAACGCCCTCGTATCTAAACTCTGAACCGAGGTAAATGAGACGATAAACCACTCGAAAGCCTTGATTATTTGTTTAACAGTTCATTTTTCTGACGTCACATTTATTACGTTATGGCGTTAGACGGCATAGCGACGCGCTGGAAAAGAAATCAACGGAAATCAGACACATATTTGATGGATATCGGCAAGGACGTACATAACAATCCTTGACAACGTGTTAGAATCGAAATAATATATCTCAAACAGTGATTTGCGCATGAATAAAATCATTAATTGTCGTTTAGATGCGCTGCGCCCTCGTGTTATAGATAATTCCTTCGCATCTAAACTCCAACTAATGAATATTCAACGACAAATCACTGTTTAGGATATATTATTTCTTAAATAACACCCAACTACTACCCTCTGATTTTTAATTGATCAAAATCTTGTAGCGCAACATGTTGACTGGAAAAAAAAAGCGGACACGCTTTTCAATTGTCGGAACTGAAACTCCTTGCCTAACTAAAAATATCGGAGAAATTTACTAGTGGTTCAACCAGGGAACCATGGTAGACCTCGATCAGTCGGTTGTAACAATCAAAAGCACAAGTCTGTAAGATAGTCTCTTTTACTACGAGTGTTTTTTTTTTTTTTTTTTTTTTTTTTTTTTTTTTTTTTTTGTAAGAGGTCATCAAAGGAGTTTTCTTGCCATACCAGACGGGGATTTCCGGTATTTTCACCGGTGCTGGAAAACTCTATCTTACGCCCCGGGTGTAAGACGATTCTCCTGCTGTAAATTATGTATTGCGACATACATATATATAGAAGATTTATGCAGTAATTTAAAGGGTTTTTCATAAAAAATAAAAATCAATTTCCTTGATAGTTCCTCTTTGTTCCTTGTAGTATAATTCTCGATTAAAAAAAATACAATGTAAGTTTATTAAAATGCATAACGTTAAGCTGCAAGTAATCAAATGAAATTCGAACTAAATTTGAAACGTCATGACGTCTTTCCAGTTTACGGACGTTGATTTCCCGCGCTTTGTTTAAATTCGCTGCTGTTAGTCAATATTTCTAAAGAGAAAGCCATTCATTTGATTTTATTTTTAGAATTATTTCTTGAATATGGTATGCAAGAAAAAAAATTATATCACTGGCTGTAGGTGCAGATGAAAGTATCCGGCTCTCGGGTAACTGTTTACGCGGTAATCGGCTGAGCCTCGTTACCACCTTAAACAGTCACCCCCGAGGCCGGATATTCCCATCTGTACCTACAACCAGTGAAAGAATCTTATACTACACCACCTGAGTTAAATAACTTAAATAATTTCCATGCCTCTCTTTTATTGACAATTGAAAAAATCTATTTGAATGTGTTACTATTCTAACATGCAAGGTCTTATGTACAAGTTACGGATACCCTTTATGCATTGCATTTGAGTGATATATTTGAACTTACACTCTTACTAGGAAAAGAATATACCATATTCATAGACAAAGGTCCTGCGAAAATGAATGCAGGATAAAGTCATTGTAAATCGGGAATAATTGTTTATAACGTTGTTAGGGAACAACTGATATAGCTTTTGGAGTTATTTCTGTAAGCAAGCCGCCAAGTCGATCATTCTTTGTCCAAAAAAGAAACTTGTGACCACTTACTTAGCAGCCAGTTTTCTTTCTTCTTAGTTGCTCGAATCATATGCTTCAATTTTCTCATACTAGTAAATTTCAAACGACAGAGAAGCATATGCAGTGTTCATTGTACCTATTGTTGCATTGTCCCTGCATGATTCTAGTCTGTAAATTGCAACACTGAAAATTGCATAAAGGGAGATTAAATCCATGGTTTAAATTTAAACATTTATTCAACCGTTTGTATAGAACATTTTGATTAAAGCGTTTTGAAGCCAGGCGCCTTACAAATTTGTTAATATTTTAACGTTTGTTAATTAACTGTCTGACAATAAATTTAAATGTCGCCATACTACGCAATGAATTATAGAAGAGAATATGATGCATTCGAACAACTCTTACTGAATGCTTGATGTAAATGTAATGGATAATATCAATTTGTATGGTGTGAAATGTTTTATGAATAAATCATGCTTGGGAATGCATGAAGCCATCCGTGCAGAATTGATAGGAGCTGAAGGTCGTTGAACTGGTAGACAAAACTGTGACGAAATACCAATACCGCTACTGGCAAGAACAATTAATTAAATAATAATCTTGATGGTGTTTGTATGTCATATATTTTCTTGATGTCTTAAGATAAATCAGACTATGTTGGCAAAACTTTGCAAGGTTAAATGTTATACTTTAAATAGAACAGTTTTGTTATAAATGGTTTTGAACAGTCAGTGACAGAGAGTAGACAAAAGGTAGATAGGATAACCTAACTGTAATTGTTAAAAAGTGATATTCATATATACATATATGTTTGTCTTAAGTGGAATCCAGTGCGTCGGCACAGCCCATCCATGATGGCGGACGCACAAAACACGCAAAGGCAAAGGACGGTAGTGCGTCAAATATCTTTATGACTTACCGAAGATTAATAGATACATAGTTAGAAAAGATCAATGTTGCTCCGTTACAATACACATTATATAGCTTGATTTTTGTTTACCTGGCAATCAAGATAATCCATATTAGAATTTGTGTTTGATGTTATTTTCTTTCCTCGTAACGTTTTGTTTGTCTTCTTCTCTCAGTCGTTTGTTCTATCAACTGAATATTCTAAATGTTTAATGCGAAGATTAGCAATGGCTCCTTAGTTTTATCATTTATGAATATTGCTTAAAAGGGACGATAAATCTGCAGGGCATATAAACAGTTTGTTTTATATGAAATGTGGAGTTGTCTGTCTTTAATGCTTTATGTCATGTAGTATGTAGTATGTAGGCTGGAGTCGTAAAATGTATTTTATATGATTTCTTTGTTTGGTTTTATTTATTGAAATTTTGAAATTTTATTGCGACATATTGTTTTCAGCGTACGCTTTTAAAAAAATAAATAATTTCAGTCATCTTTAAGGTACTGGTAAAATAGCAAATGGCGGAGAAGCAGTTTTGTTCAATATATAATATTTTTGATATACCTATGTATCATAAATTCATTTCATCATTGTAAATTTTGAAACGCATTTATTCAGCAACAGGATCTTTTGTACGGTACCTATGGAGTTTCTATAAGTTCTAACATTCGATTCTAAGTCCATTAATTAAGATATTAGGACTTATCAGTGTGGAGGAATGAAGGGCTTGAAGTAGGAACATAAAGCATGTCCTATTCGCCGTTGTACTAGTGAAGTAACAGTAACCTACAGAAGGTGATTTTGTGACATGTTTCCGGTGTACAGCAAAGTTCTTTCGTCCGTATTGGCCTTTAAAGTTTGAAACGCATTTCTTAGCAACAGACTGCTAACCATGGGCTAGACAACTTCAGTTACGTAGTCAACTTAAATGCTACGTGCACGGCTACTTTATCATTGATTTCATCCCCGACGTTCGTGGAGATGGAACTATTTTACGTAAGCTTGTAAGTTGTAGTTAGGATTCTGTGATTTCAGAAGCATAATAATTTTATGTCGATTTGTAAATAAGCTCTACAACTTATATCTATCACTCTCGACACTTCATTCATGATGGTATCCACCGCCACATGAGTATGAGAAGAGAGGCCAGTCTACATTTTTTCAGAACTAATACAGTATAACTCTGGTACCCACGGCGAGTAAACCCATCTCTAGAAGTATTGCTTCTTCTACATGACAATATAATGCACAAAACTTACAGTGAAAATGGTAAACTTTATAAAGCATGCATATTGTAAAACCAAAGCATCGGTAACAAGTTTGATCAACATTACAGGTCTTGCCCTTCCGTGTAAAAAACGAAATCAAGCACTAATGTACGATACTAAAGCACTATAAATGTATTTACTATGTTTGATACAAACTCACTATGTACGAAACGAAAGCATTTTGCGCGATATTAAAGCAAATTGAAAGATCCTTAAGCATTAAACATGATATTAAAGCACTTTGTATGAACGCAGTATCCACTAGCCATGATACGAACGTACTGTTTACGAATTTCTAGCACTATGTACGATTCTTATACACTATGTATACGATTCTTATACACTATGTATGAACGTGTCTGATTAGAACACATTTTCTCACATACCAGACGGGGATTTCCGGTATTTTTACCGGTGCTGGAAAAATCCATCTTACACCCCGGGGTGTAAGATGACTCTCGTGCAGTAAATGACGTATTACGAACTATATATATGTAGAAGATTTATGTAGTTATTTATATTTTATTTCGAAAAACGGAATACAAATCCAGTACCTTGACAGTTTCTCTTTGTTCCTGATAGTATCTTTCTCGATTCAAAATACGTTATTTTATCAAAATTTCATAACGATACGCTGGAACTGATAAAACAAAACCGGAACTAAACATTGTTATTTGTCTTTGAAACGTCATGACGTCTTTCCTGTTTACGGACGTTGATTTCCCGCGCTTTGTTTAAATACGCTGCTATAAGAAATAGTTCTAAAAAGAAAGCCGTTCGACTGATTTTATTTTTATTATTATACCTTGATATCGGTATGCAAGAAAAAGATTCCGTCACTGGTAATAGGTGCAGATGGGAATATCCGGCTCTCGGGTAAATGTTTAGGCGGTAACTCGGTAGGAACCTCGTTACCGCCTAAACAGTTACCCTCGAGGCCGGAAATTCCCATCTGCACCTATAACATCTACATCTTTCACCCAACCGTCGATTTCCGACTATCACTAACCAGTGAAAGAATCTTATAATGTGCGCTTCGGACGCCTCAAGTTCGCTATACTATAGCATACGGTAGGGACGCAGTATGTTCGCTGTTTAAGAAATTTGTTTGATCCTAAAGCATATTGTACGATACTAAAGCACAATGCATATAACAAACGTGCCTTGTGGAAATAAGACGGGTCATATAGATTTTTTACAGATTTCCTCAGTTTGCCTCTTGCATACCTGTTCACTATGGTGCTTCGTATAAACAAACTTATTTAGAAAAATATCTGTCTGAAAATGTCACGGTTCAACTATTACCTATATGAATTGGTAATTCATAAATTAATGTGTTGAAAATTATGTAAAAACAATAATACTGAAACTACTTTAATACACTCGCCGCAACGTAGATCTAGATGTATGCCGGTGGTTTTTTTCTGCTTTTAAAGGAAAGAAAAAGAAATGCAGTTTTACGGTTTTACATGACCGGCGAAATAGTAAGCTCAGATGTCAAGGACCCTCTAGATATTTTACCTGTACCGTATGCGCAAAGGAGTCTCTACCACAGGCACCGGTCTAGTATAAAATTTTCTAATTTTTTTCCTCTTTTCATATTTGTTTTCTTATTTTTTTCTTTTCTATTGTTTTTTTTAAATCCCCACTTCACACAAATGTACTGTTTATATGCTAGTCTAATAAAAAAAAAAACGACGACAAAAACATCCGGTCGTGTTGATTGCGAAATTTTTAGTATAAAGCCTAAAAATGTTTGTTTCCAGTTTCCCGACCTATCCTTAATGTTTTGCCCAACCCTAAATGTTTTTATGGCCTTGGATATTTTTTTCAGCTTTTTAACAAAAGGTTGCAAAACTGCACTTTTTATGCTTTAAACATGGTCAGTGATCATCAACGGTTAGAAATCAACTTACTGATGCTCTAAAGGCATAACCCCCTCATTTGTATTCATTTTTTGACACAATAAAAATCCGAAAAGTCCCATTTAAATAAAAAAAATTACAGACTACCTACCCTATTTCTTTGTTACCGCAAACAAACATTTTTTGTTAGGCCTAACCTATGGGGAATGCTAACTCGATTCCGCGCAAGATCATTTGCTTATAAAAGTCAAAGAATACATAAGCCTACTATTAACTTGTAATACTAATACATCAAAATTCTCAGGGTTTTTTTCCACTCATTTGAAATAATTTGACATATGGCGGGAAAATACTTTATCACATGATTATCACGTGATTAAGGTACGTTGACGAAACATTCCGAATATGCAGATGTAAACACACATGATGGGGAAATTAATATATAGTCCAGTGTCCTTTTAAATAACATGTTAGCTGAAAAATGGACCTACATGACAAGGTAAGTGATGTTTCAATTGTTAATAGGGGGTTAATAGTGTTTGTTGTATTAGCTATGACAGTGCGTTTTATGTGTTTGTTTGAGTTGTCAAAATACAGTTACATCTGGTCATGTCATGTGTTACATCTTAGTTACACGTATCATGTATATAATATATTACAGCTTTGTATATGAATTATGATCTGTCAACAGAATGGTATATTTATATATGTATGTTCGTACATAATAGAACTGCAACGATTCACTTGACAGCTGATCCGATTTCGATTATTTATTGCCGATTTTGAATTTTTCTATTCGATTCTGTATATTTCTGAACAATTTCATACAACGTAAGTCTTATAAATACGTTTCAGGCCAGTAGAAATTTAAAATTCTCAAGGTTTAGACATACCTTTTATCGGGGAATCTTTCAGCTGCACGCTGGAAGCCATTTTATTTCTGGTACAATTACGTACTCAACTATGACACTACTAATCATTGTTAAAAGCCGCTATTCCGGTACTAAATTACGCTACAAAGAACTGGGACTTATGAAAAATTTGATTCGAAAATGTCAGGTTAATTATGAATCAGTAATCGAATCAGCGGCACAGTAGTCGAAGTTCGATGTTATAATTTCATCAAATCATTGCTCCTCTAGTATATAAAATGGTCAATGATGTCAAATTCATGCTAGATGTAAGAATTTTAATAGTATCCAAAGAGCTCCACACGATTTGTAGTTCTATAATCATGATGATTATGTTATTAAACTTTTATTTTTTATTTTTATAAATACATGATATCTTAACTTATCACTTAATTAATATGTTTATCATGATACATGTCCAAAAATTGAATTATATGGAAGAAAATAATAATGTATGGGCCTAAATAAGGAGCATGAAATGCACATGAAATGTTCTATAAAATGACATGATATATACACCAAAATGAAAATAATTATTGTTCTGTTTATTGTAATATAAAATCTTGAATCAATTTAAAAGCATGCCAAATTGATTTGTAGTTCTTCATAACAACCTCATCAAATGTTTGATCTTTTAAAACCCTTACCCTACTAAACTTCTATAATGAACTTGACTTATGATATGTCCAATAATTCTTTCAATTTTGACAGTACATGGGTGCATACCAAAGATACTGACTGAATGGCAAACTGTGCAGATCATGATCAGACTGCATGGATGTGCAGGCTGATCATGATCTACACTGGTCACAAAGACAGAATCAGTCTTGTCCAGCATGATAAGGGTGAATAAGGTACACTTTCTGGCATGTACAGAAAAAAAGGTAGAAAAGTTTTTTTGATATTTTAATTGTGGCTGTTCAAACAGCAAAATGATCAGTATATGGATTTTGAAGACTACCAGTGGCTCTGTATTAGGGTTGGAGCTATTTCTCATCTCTCAAAGTTAAGAAAAATATATCATAATGAAAAAAAAAGTAATGAAAGTATTTATAAGAAAATGATAAGTGGACCGGATAAGTGCACCTGAATATTCATGCATAGATTCCATCAGTATAAGAACAAAATTATAGACCTTGACTTTGATGAAATATATGGTCTGTTGTGCCACATTTTAACTGTATCAAGTACCGGTACTCTGTGGAGTTTTTAAGTAAGTATTTATGATTTTCACTTATTTCTGTTGATTGTGATTTTACTGTAAATGCAAAAAAAATAAAGTCAACAAAATAGCAGAAATTGTTTCCATTTGTGCATTCATATCATAAGCAAGACATTTAATGTCAACCTGTAATTTTGAAGACAAATGAGCCGCGCCATGAGAAAACCAACATAGTGCGTTTGCGACTACCATGGATCCAGACCAGCCTGCGCATCCGTGCAGTCTGGTCAGGATCCATGCTGTTTGCTTTCAAAGCCTATTGCAATTAGAGAAACCATAAGCGAACAGCATGGATCCTGACCAGACTGCGCGGATGTTGGTTTTCTCATGGGGCAGCTCAAATGTAATTTTGGCATATTAATGCACTTCATCATTCTGTAAATTTATACAATTTGAAAAATACATAAATTGATAGATTTTACAGGCTATATGAATATACAACTAAATTGTTGACCTGTTCATGCTACACAGCGATATTATTTAGAAACATTTCATTAATATGATTAAAATAATTATGAAAAATATCCTGCTTGCTCCCAGAAAAAAGAAACCAGAACTGAGAAAAAAAACTGAAATAAACATTTTGCTTGCTCCCACCCTCTATCTTTTCTTGAAAATGTTTCTAAGAATTATTTATGAATTTGTAATTGCCTAAAAGGCATTAATTTTGTACTAAGATCCATGACTGACATGTATATACGTGCATAGTAATGATTCTAGGTAAAAGTAAAAAAAGCAAATTTGAAGTTTCAAAATTACAGTCGAACTTGTCTTTAATGGTTACCTTTATTTATATATAAAGCAGCCTCTTGCCTTAAGCATTCAGTCAGCTTATCAATTTTGATCTGATTTCATCTTGTCTTAAGCACTTCCTGGCTGAGTGCTTAATTTCTAAAATGAGTTGTCTATCTTTCTATTTGGACAGCGCCAGTAACTGTTAAAAGGGGTACTTACAAAAAATATATGACTGAATGGCAAACAGTGCAGATCATGATCAGACTGCATGGATATGCAGGCTGATCTTGATCTGCACTGGTCGCAAAGGTAGAATCAGTCATGTTCAGAATGATAAGGGTTAATACAGGTTTAACTGTAGGGTTAGTTTTTTCCTAAACTCTAAAACTAATTAGTAATCATTGTCACAAAGGAGCCCATGTTCTGTAATAACTTAGGATGTAAAACACAATGATAACTACAGTAAAACTCCTGTTATTATATATGAAGACTTATTATATATGAAGGTCTTCAGAATAGCAACTTCTGTAGAACAAAGTTCATCCTTCCAGTCTGTAGAAGTTACACTGTATTTGAGAATAATTAAATTTCTAGTATTTAAATATTTTTAAGGGCAGTAATTCTGAAAGTCATTGTTTCTGGCCCCAGACCCCAATCCCAGGGTCAGGAACAACCTAAAGTTTCCTTAGGAAATAGAAAGAAGAGACGTAACAGGTGGCCTGGTGGTCTATTGGTAACACATTTGACTGTCAGTCAAGAGGTCTCAGGGTTCAAATCCCAACCCAGGCACTGGGAATTTCTGAAATGCTCTTGAGTGTCTCCCATCTAACTAAGCGGCCAGCACCGTATCTAACAGATTTCTCTCTCTCTGTGCTGGGAACTTTCTCAAGCTCTGTCCTTCTGGACAGGTTGCTCTGTGTCTGTAGTAGTAGAGGATGGATTTGGTGCCCTGAGTGGCTGCCCAAGTTGTGCTATATATAAAGCACCTTTGAATGTGCTATATTATTATGAAAAGGGCGCTTATATATAAATCTGGCATAAAAATAAGACTTCTTCAATAACTTTTTTTGTTACTTTCATTTTACCTTAATCAAGTATTGTGAAATCCCAATAAACAAATGAAAATTAAATTCATTTATCACCAACAGTTGAATTCCATGACCTCATATTCCCACAAAATTGATGACAGCTGTCACTAACACCACTCAAGTTTTACTATATAACCCTCTAAAGCTTCGGGTGTAGGAGGTCATGGGTTCGCTGCCTGTCTGCATCAAATGTACAAAGATGTGAAAAATGGTACTAGTAGCTTCCTCACTTGGGGCTCAGCATTAAGAGGAATACTAGGATGGAGTATAATGTGACTTAGGTAAGGTATCATGTCATGTGTCTATGGCGTGATATTCCATTGTCATAGCACTATGATTCAAGTTGGGCTTTGCACTCACTGCTGAAAATAGACACCATTGTTTATATGACTGAAATATTGTTGAATTTAGGGCCACTGAAACTGAACACACACCCGCAAATAGATTGACCCTCATAATGATTGTGCAGACACATGAGATGAGATAAAAAAAATTTAAATAGAGCATATATATTATGATGTAGACAATGGAACAACAGGAAGTTATTTCTCAATCACATGTTTCATGCCAATAACATGATGTGGATAAATTACTTGTAAAATGGGACAGTATAAGATCAATCCTTAAATGTAACTGAGTCAAAAATTGAAGGAATGTGGAAGTTACATAGATATAAAATAATTTTATTGCTTCATATATGGACCATCTTTAGTATTCTATCCACATAATGAAGTAGGGTCAGAATTTTAGAACTATTTAATCTATTTAATACAATTTAATTGCAACTATAATAAAAACTCTGTAATTTGACTTTATTTACTATGAATAACCACTGGTATCCTGATAAAAAAAATTAGGTTCATACAGCACAAGCCAAAGTGTCCTTTCTATAATTCAGATAAAATACAAAAAAAAAGGTGAATTAATCCTCATTATGCTGGACACGACTGATTCTTTGTGAAAAGTGTAGATCATAATCAGCCTGCACATCCATGCAGTCTGATCAAGATCTACACTGTCCGCCATTCAGTCAGCATCTTTTTGGTTAGCACCCCCTTTTGACAGTTGATGGTACTGTCCAAATTGGAAGTTGGAAAAGTTCATCTTAGAAATTTAGCAGGGTAAGGATTTAAATCAGTCATAAACATGCAACCACTGTTACTGGAATATGGCATATTATGATATATCAGTTTGAATACCAACCATATTCCTTTCTACTTGTATATACTGGAACATGTTATTTGAATGTTCTGTATTTTATTCCCTGATGTGTCATTGATGTTCTAATTTGATATCATACAGTAATAATATATTATCTTCTGTACTGAATAAATGAATGAAAAAAACAACAGTTCTCCTTACCCATGCATGTAGATCTACCTAATTACCCATGTATGTAGATCTACCTAATATAGCCGACCCAGTTAGCTCGGTAGAGTATAAGACTATGAACGGATACTCAGCTGGTCACAAGTGGATCCCTGTGCACGGCATATCATTATTTTGTCTGTGATAGTTTGACTGTGGACTTAATGTGTGAAGTCATTCATCCTCAACCTCTGAATGATGTGGAGACATTTTCAGTTTAACTTGCAGGACCCCACTTAGCTTAATAGGGAGAGCGCAGATCTACGGATATCGGGGTGGTGAATTTATAAATCAAATGATAACATGTTTGATCATTTCGATTTTTCTTCATTAAAACATTTCAATACAGAAAATATTTTTGTATAACATTACAGTATGCACTTAACTTCTATCATTGACAACCTTTTTTGCATGAGAACCATAGCAATCAAACGATAATATAAACTATTTGCTGTCGTTTAAATTATCGTGCAGGAGTTGTATCAATAACTTTATTTTCTGTTTAATTTGATAACATCAAATGATCATGAAATGTGTGATAATCATAAGTGGATGGTTTCACTCCATATTGTAAATGTATACCCGGTAGTCCAATTTTATGATAATTCGGGCAGGTAAACAATTACAAACATTTGCTTATGATTTTATCAGTTAACAGTTTGTTGACAGTAATTAATTTCATTTTGATTATTTAAACATTAAGTTGGAATGATACTAGCCACAGTGCAGCATCGATGTAATAATTATGGCTTCTGTTCAGGTACTTTTCACATCACCATAAGGGCTAGTGTGAAATATTCTTTATTTTATTTCAGATGTGTACAGCATTTCTTAATGATTTCATAAATGTATGTACTATTGTTTTCTTCCTTCTCAAAAGGAGGGAATGGGGATAAAGCTTTAATTGTTAGGACACAAAAATTCTATCACTGATGGATGAAGCTCTTTTTCATCATTAATTAAGTTATAGTCTAATGTATTTTGTAATCATCTGGAATATTAGTTAGAGTTAGATATATTATGGAAATTATAGTTTTTGATAATTATGAAACATATTTATTGTATTTCTGATATGAGAGAACAGAAGTTTAGCTTAATATCTTTTGCAGTGGGATCTGAGGAATGGAGAGAGGGGTAGGGGGCTCCACCAATATATAAACTTTTTTATTTGGATCTATTGATGGATGTTCGCCAAACTTAGTTGTAAGCATCAACATAATTATAGGACATTTCTGAAAGTTGTTCCAAGTTGTTTCTCATGACTGCATGCTTTTCTTGGACACATCCCCTCATGAAAACATCTGGACTACTTGACCTTAATTTGCTTATAATTGATAAACTGCCATATATTTTAAACTGAAATGTCTCTACCATGGTTATGCTTGTTTCTTTGTTTTTTGTTCATCATGTGAGCTGCTAACAATGCCAGTATGCAATAATAATCCCTCCCTTCACAGAACCAATGAAAACAAAAACAAAAGTTAATAAATAACATATATTTTATATAATCTTTTGCTATTTTGGGTGTTTTACTTCATCAAAAATTACAATTTATACAGTAAAGGAACGGACATATTACTTTTACAATAAATTCTCAAAGTAATTCCAGATTGAATTATTTGATAACATGTACTTGAACCATAGTTTGTGAAAAAAATGCTAACAAAGCAAAACTACCAAAGTAAATGAATCTACACAAAGTTGCAGTTTCTACATTTTTATAACTTTTTGTGCACATGAAAATCACCAATTTACACAGGGGGAAATACTCTGCTGGAACAGTTATAGTATAAACAGAGTTATTTTTCCCTGATAAATTAAAATCATTTGTCTAAGTAAATATAAATATGATGATAATTTGCCGCACATTTATTTAAATCATATTTACTTTACATTTACTTTTCACCCTTATATCTGGTTTGTAGATATACCCGTTTAGACATAAATACTCAAAAGATAATGTAATGTATGTAAATTGACCAAATTCAAGCGTTGCAAGGTTTCAATATAAGCTTTCTTTCAATCAATTCTTATCTCTTGTTTTTAGAATGATAGCAACCGAGGTATTTCGGAGTCCGACTCCGATTCGGAAACTAAACCATTACTTCTTGGATCGCCAGTGCGACAAGATACATCCAACATGTATGAGAAAGAAAAGGATGCGGCCGCTGTCGAGGTGGCCGAGAATGGCGGCACAGTACCAAGTAAACCCAAGGGAAAAATTACTGGACAAAGGCTTTTTGTGGTTGCAAGTATATTAGTAACGGAGCTTTGTGAAAGGTTGACTTATTACAGTGTTGTGGCTAACATGGTGCTATTCTGTACATCAGAACTCGGCTACACCAGCGAACAGGCTTCAGTTGTTACCCTTGTCTTTTCAGGTAAAGCATAACTTTCATTAAAGTTTTAACAATTTGGTTGTAAACAATCGTGCTTTGTAAACTTTCTTTTGATGTAGTTTTAATATTTGATATATGTTTTTGAATATAGATTTTAATGACAGGACTAAAATTTTGTCAAGTATTTTTGCTTGTTTCAATATGGGATTAAAATATCTTTTGCATAATAGTGAACACTTGATGCAATATTTTCAAAAGAGGCACAGTTGCAATTGAAAGAGATGTGGTGTTAGCAAGTAAAAGATATTTTTGATCTTGCATGTAAACAGTCTTCATTTTGTTTTAAGTCTTTTAGATATTTCCAACAATATTTAACCTATTTTGTAGTTCAGTACCTGGTGGTGCAGAATTTCAAAGGTATCTTTCAGTCAGTGAAAAATATAACGATTTTTTTCATCGTGAATTTGAGTGAAAAGTATATGTATTTTGGTATTTTTCACTGTGAAATAACAAGACATATTTCTCACTAATATTTTAATAATTCACTGAAAAATGTATGGTAAATTTTTATTTTTATTTCTAATTTGATCTATGAGAAGGAGACAATCTCTGTTTTATCTCTGGTAGCTCTTGAGTCTGCACTCTTTGTTTACTTAGATAAAGTCATAAAATGTTTATTTGGCAAAACAAGTGAAAACGGGTATAATCTAAAACCCATGTAGGACATTTCAAAATCTTCTGATGTGTTTTACAAAAGCCAAAACATTGTCTTTACCAATACATTTTTAGCTCACCTGAGCACGAAGTGATCAAGGTGAGCATTTGTGATCGTCCTGTTTCCGTTGTAACAATTTGACTGTTAACACTCTAGAGGTCCCAATTTTGGCCCAATCTTAATGAAACTTGGTCAGAATGTTACTTACAATAAAATCTTTTAGGGACCACCAGAGTTAAATGTAGAATTACCTCCAACTTTAGGACTGCTTGATGTTACCTTTTTTTAAATGCAGTGGTATTTTACATGATGTTCCTAGTTTAATGATCAAGATTAGGTAAGATACTCAAGGCCATCATGGCCGTCTTGTTTATATGTAGCCTCAATCTAAAATCCTCTTTTTTCTTTAATTATATACATTTCTTTAAAAATGGTGTTAAAAACATTTTGGAAAGGGTCATGAGGCTGATTGATACCCTAAAAACCCAATATAATCATGAATATATTTAGAACGAGTTTTCACATTTGTTTTCATTTTTCAGTGCAGCTTTTACTACTCCCACACGATAATTTAAATGACAGCATGTTTATATTATTGTTTGATTGTTTATGGTTCTCATGCATCATTGAACTCAAAAAGGTTGTCAATGATAGAAGTTAAGTGCATACTGTAATGTTATCCAAAATATTTTCTGTATTGAAACATTTCACACTGGCCATAGCTTTATCAGATCAAGTGGTTCCAACGTTGTTTGAGTGGTGAATTTTACGCCGATCAGATGGAGAAATATGGCCGATACTACAAATTTCCGGTATTGTAAGTATGATTTAAAGGAGTTTCTACCCATTAAATAACGAATCAAATGAAAACGATGGGTGCACCTGGAGCGCAAATGTGTCTATGTTTTAGCACATATGTCCATTTAGCTGAGATTTGTGCCGTTTATTCAAACACTTATGTACAGTCCGGCGGGGGAAGCAGATTTTTGACAGTTTTTGACAATATCGCATCAAATATAGTGTTAATCGGGAACAAGTAACTGTTACAACACTTTTTATGTAAAGGGCTACCTCTTAAAACAAAGCGTGTGTATTTTCATAGAATTATTCAGGGTTATTTCTGAAAAATTGGCCGAAAACCTAATGCAGCGCCGTTTCGAGTGGGTCGCTATGCAACGCAGTCAAGTGGATACCGTTCTGTGTCTTACTTGCAAAGTCTTATCCGTCTTAAAAACAGTCATTATAGCCTAACAATGAATAAATTTAGAGAGTTTTATAGCATTATAATGATCCCGCCATTTCTAATATATTGTACTTTTACATTTTATGTTAGCTTAACATTTAACATATTTCTGTGGACATTGTCAAAAAACATCAACACAAAAACATAAAGCAAGGATGAACATCAAACAATATCATTAAGTAAATAATAGTAATAGTTCGTAAAAACTGTGTTTGAATAAATGGCAAAAATCTCAACTAAATGGACACATGTGCTAAAACATAGACACATTTGTGCTCCAGGTGCACCCATTGTTTTCATTTGATTCGTTATTTAACGGGTAGAAATTCCTTTAAATCATACTTACAATACCGGAAATTTGTAGTATCAGCCATATTTCTCCATCTGATCGGTGTAAAATTCACCGCTCAAACAACGTTGGAACCACTTGATCTGATAAAGCTATGGCCAGTGTGCATTTTAATGAAAATAATGATCAGACATGTTATCGTTTGAGTTATTGTGTTGGATTTATACTAATTTTCCCTTCTGTTGTATTTCTGAATATCAGATATGTAATTGAGATCAATAAGTAAAAGTTTTTATGCCCCCGAAGGGAGGCATATAGTTTTTGAACCGTCTGTCCGTCTGTCAGTCTGTCGGTCCGTCAGTCTGTCAGTCTGTCAGTCTGTCCGCAATTTTCGTGTCCGGTCCATATCTTTGTCATCGATGGATGGATTTTCAAATAACTTGGCATGAATGTGTACCACAGTAAGACGACGTGTCGCGCGCAAGACCCAGGTCCGTAGCTCAAAGGTCAAGGTCACACTTAGACATTAAAGGATAGTGCATTTATGGGCGTGTCCGGTCCATATCTTTGTCATCGATGGATGGATTTTCAAATAACTTGGCATGAATGTGTACCACTGTAAGACGATGTGTCGCGCGCAAGACCCAGGTACGTAGCTCAAAGGTCAAGGTCACACTTAGACTTTAAAGGATAGTGCATTGATGGGCGTGTCCGGTCCATATCTTTGTCATCCATGGATGGATTTTCAAATAACTTGGCATGAATGTGTACCACAGTAAGACGACTTGTCGCACGCAAGACCCAGGTCCGTAGCTCAAAGATCAAGGTCACACTTAGACGTTAAAGGATAGTGCATTGATGGGCGTGTCCGGTCCATATCTTTGTCATCCATGGATGGATTTTCAAATAACTTGGCATGAATGTGTACCACAGTAAGACGACGTGTCGTGCGCAAGACCCAGGTCCGTAGCTCAAAGGTCAAGGTCACACTTAGACGTTAAAGGTCATTTTTCATGATAGTGCATTGATGGGCGTGTCCGGTCCATATCTTTGTCATTCATGCATGGATTTTAAAATAACTACGCATGAATGTGTGACACAGTAAGACGACCTGTTGCGCGCAAGACCCAGCTCCGTAGGTCAAAGGTCCTAAACTCTAACATCGGCCATAACTATTCATTCAAAGTGCCATCGGGGGCATGTGTCATCCTATGGAGACAGCTCTTGTTTAAATGAACAATTGCAAGTTTTTAAATGCATCTGCAGATGCATAGATGGTAGATACAAGTATTTTACAATGTAAATATTATAAAGTGTATCTCTTGCTTTTGACTTAGCTCTCTCAGTGATCTAGGAAAAACTTGAAAACATATTAAGGTTCACATAATTAAGTTGTTTGGGTGTGAGTTAAAATGTTATCAAAGTTAGCCATAAGGAGAAAAGATTAATCATTGTTTATATATTTTGTATACTCTAGATAGGCCAAACTTTGGTGTAGATAATAAACTGTTCAAGTTTTGTAACTGGAAGAGTTAATGCAAAACTAGCATACTGCCATTAAATTTGAGACTGTTTTCTTGCAGTGTATATATGATATTAAATGTTGACTGCATGTTTTAAATGGAATAGTGCATTTCCTCTCATGAATTTGCCATTTCTTTTTAATAGTTGAAATGTAATCTCAACGATTTTTAACAGATTTATACCTTAATTTGGTAGTTAAATGCTATTCTGAAGTAAACAAGGAAATCTTTGGTTACCAGGCTTGCAAAAGTACTCTAGTATTATCACATGTATTTTCAATCTCAACAGGTGTGCTAATTTCATATCTGGTGCTTGAGGCCTTTGATGACACCATTTTTAGCTAGCTGTGATGAATGTCATAAGAGCTGGTGGTGTATGTAGACACCTTGTTTACAATTCTCATCATTTTTAATAACCACAACTGAATGAAACTTCAGGCATGCTGTACCCATGATAACACCAACTTAATGACATAGGTTCCATAAATCTTCAGTTCTTGCTGTCATTTTGATGAAATTATGTCCCATTTTGTGCATAACCATTTCTTTTTAAACTCTGCCATGGTCTTTAACTAAGGAGTTATAGTTTAGTAGTTAAACTATGAATCACATCACAATGAGACTTCACATATCCCTAAACCTTGATAGTAATACTAAATGTATTGCATAGGTTTCATAACTTTTACCATCATTTTGATGAATTATGCCCCTTTTGTACTTAGCCATTTTTTAGCTCAACTTTACAAATTATAAGGAGAGCTATCCTACTTGACCCGGCGTCGGCGTCTTTCCGCGTCCTCACCATGGTTAAAGTTTTTTTTTACACTTTCTCTTTTTTCTTCTTATCTCTGTAGTTACCTGATGGATTTGATTCAAACATCAAATAGTTATTCCTCATCATCACCCACATCATCTGACGTAAGGCCAGAGTTTTCTTATTTTTCGTTTTAAGGGAACGCCTGTCCTAAATATTGCAAAAATGGAATAAAATTAAAATTCATTTTCCCGAGTTTTATTTTATTTTTTCCGCCGGTCGGTTGTTTACAGCCCCAAAGAAAATAAAATTTATTGCATTTTCACCTGGACATAATTTCACAGGAAGGAAGTTTAACGCGCGCAGTCCACTCACCTGCTCGCATTGGCGAGTTAAGTCTGAGTAGGACGAGTGGATATCGCTGTGTACTCGACCGATCGGGCGAGTGTTTTTTTACGTCCTTACTTTACCAAAATTCAGAAATTACATCTCTAAAACGTCAACAAACTTTGAGATGGTTCAGTCGCTACCTGGATTGACTGGAATTTACCCGCGAATCGTAATGATATCAAAACGTCATGCCGATAATTTTCCATCCCACAAGCACGTTTGACCTATCGTAATAGCTAATTTACATCGACACGTACACAAAAACCGTGCGTAGTGCATTCATTTTTTAACATTTTCGCTTCAAGTTTTCAGCACCCCTTGAGAAATAATACAATCTGAATTCTATAATGATTTTAATAAGATATCAACAGAAATGTAGGCAAAATTCTATAAAAACGGTCGAATTTTCATATAATCATTTGTAAAAATTCAAACAGCGCAATCTTAGTTACTTATTTCTTTCTAAAAGTAAATAAATGATGAATACTATGGGCAAAAAATTCAGACTTTTGACCAGAAAGTACAAGAAACAGAATAAAAAAATCTTAAATAATGAAAAAGCGGCAGCAATTACAATACATGGAGTAAAACGATTTTTGTCAAACAGATTTCTGTTAGTGCAGCAGAATAGGTTACGTGACCTCATGAACGTAAATAGAACTGCGATTTTAAAATAAAGCAATGTGATGTCACTGCGGTTTTTAATAAATTTTAAATGAATCTTTGTACATGTATTTTTTTGACTAACAATTTAAAGTTTTTCTTGTCAAACAATAATGTAAATTCCTTTAGGGCAAATGGGTCACAGAGGTAGGATATCCACTATAGTAACAATCGTTTGAGACATTTACCTTTTATACGGGATATAGCACATTCGCTTGTGATAACAAATTAAAGAAGAAACTTTTTCTTGATTTCTATTTCTCAGCAATTTTAAGAACCGATGCGGTACGACCAGACAGTGATGTGTCACATGGCGCGAAAACATGACGTAATGCCATGACAATCTCTAGCAAAAATACGGCTTTGATCTCCATGATACTGACACTTCTTTTAGCTCTTTGAGGGGGTGTAAATTGATCATGAAAACAAGGTCAATTACTTAGTTTATCAACTGAATAATTACCGATAATCTTTAACGTTTTTTCTCTCTTTCAACACGGGTGGATGGACGATGATTATTGTGTCCAAATTGAGCTGATGGTAAACTTCATTTAAATGATTAAATTACTAGTAATACTAAAGTGCAGTCTGGCATATTCTATAAATTGTCTAAAGGTTGTCTTCCTCACATATTGTTTTCAATAGATTCAACATACAAGTTTGCCATAGAAAGGTAATACAATATCAAAGGTGCTTTGACATTAAATTTTATTCAAGACATTGTTTGCGAACAAATAAATGTTTGTAACAGCAGATTTTTTTTTTACATTTTTATTTCAATGGTGACCCGTCACACTTTACACAGGCTTGGGACTGTCTGGCATAAAGCAGCTGGTAGTGTTGGCAAAATCTCATACAGATGGTCCATTTCTTTTGTAACTTCAATAGAATTCATAAGTGTATAAAGAATAATAAAGAATACTTTTTATTGGAGACAATATTTTGACAAAAAGTGATGCAACTTCAGTACTTGAACTAAGTGTATTATAAAAAGGTGCAAATTACAGAGTTAAATGAGGTAAATTTTAATTTACTTTTTGCTAGATTATCTTTCGTTTTTCATCACTGAAAAAAAAACCTTGTCATCTGCACTGTGACTGTTATTCAAAGTTATTAAATACTGTATTTTGCTGATAAAACCCAGTATATTATGAGCTGGCATAAACTGAAAAGTTACCTCGTTAAAGATGATATTGGTGAAAGATACAATAAGTAAATATTACTTATAAAAAGCAGGTTACACAGCAGAAGATGCAAGCAAACCATTGAACCACCAAAACTACTACACTACTAGGCCACTTTACACCAGACATGTTTATTCTCTACTTGATGTCACTGAAATTCACTGTGGCTGTTGTTACAGATTAAATAATTTTTGTCTTCCACTTAAATTAAGTAAAACAAGCTTTCTGAATTTTAAAGACTTGCCAGTGTGAGTTTCAATGACTGAAGCAGTTTATTCACAAGCATGCATGAAAATAATTGTCTGGCATGTACATTTCGACAAAGTTTATTCAATGCTCATCCTGTATAAATGGCTTTTATAGTCTTAAAACATAACAATACATCACAATATTTAATACTGGACACAAACACAAGTAAACAAAACTTGAAACGAAAGTTCATCAAAATAAAAAAAATCTTTAAAAATTCTATTTTATTTTTATTTTTTTCCGAGATGCTTACTTTCAAGCTTTTTATTTTTATTTTTATTCCCTCCTCCCCATGCTCATTTTTGAAAAATCTCCCGTAAAACGAAAGATAAAAATACTCTGGCCTAAGGGCCATGACTTATCACCCTTTTTCACTTAGATTTTCAGGTTAAAGTTTTGATGCACTTTCACTATTTCTGTTATTACTGAATGGATTTGATTCCTACTTAAAAATAATAGTTGTTCAATAGTATCACCCACATCATATGACACAAGGTGCATAACTCTGACACAGATTTTTCATGAATTATTCGCCCTTTTTACTTAAAATTCCACATTAAAGTTTTGATGTACTTTCACTCTATCTCTGTTATTACTGAATGGATTTGATTCAAACTTTTCAACATCATCACCCACATCATATGACACAAGATGCATAACTCTTGCACTAATATTTTATGAATTATGCCCCCTTTTTGCTTAGAATTATACTTATATAGTGTTTTGATACACTTTATCTTTACCTCTCTTATTACTTAATATTTTTGACACAGACTCAAGCTATTGTGCAATATCTTCATCCACCATTGGAGTCATTAAACACTCCAGAGACAGCTCCAGTTTCCTCAGATGTGCCCAGTTTTCACTTCCCAGACGAAATGTTGACCATGGTCACCATGGTTTTTGATGGTTGACCATGAACTAACGTGGTCAACCATCAAATACCATGGTGAAAACATGGTCAGGACCACAGTCGGCCATGGTCAACCATGGTGAGATAAGATTGGCCATGGTTGACCATGGTGATTATTGACTATCAAAAACCGTGGTGCCATTTAACAAAACATGGTCGACCATGGTCAACCATGGTCATATGACCTTCATTTCGCCTGGGCCTCCAGCATCGAAATAGTCCAGCACGCTGTCTTCTGTGACAGCTCTTGTTTCAATTTTGTTTGCATGTTTTTTTGAGTTAGTTTCTCTGTTACTCCAGACTGTAAGTCCATTCTTGATGTCATTTTGATAAAATTATCTCCCTTTATATACTTAGATAAATACTAATACATTTAGTTTGATTGCAAGCTTCTGTTGTCATTTGTCTTCTTGAATGTATTTTGTAAATCCTGTGCTGTGAAGATGAATGGGGAATATAGAAACAGTGTCTCTCCCATCACAGCCCCACCCATCCAAAGGATATAAGGGGCATATTTTTTTATAACTTTAGTTTGTTGTCTTTCTTGATATTGGTCTTAGTATTCTGTCACTCCTCCCCCACCTACCCTACCTCCCACCACCCCACATTACCCTCCCTCACCTACCGTACCACCCACCACCCCACATTACTCCTACCCCACCTCATACCCGCCATTATCCCTACCTTATGCTCCCCATGTCCCCCCCCCCCCCCCCCCCCCCACCCTTAAAAAAGTCTCAGGATAAATAACAAATTCTTTATATTTACAAAGATAATTAGCTCTATATAAAGAAATATGTACCAGTCCTGTTCTTTCACTAAATCAAAATTGCACTCCAGAAGTTGCACAATATTTCTGCTGCAGATCTCATGTTAATATCTAAAACATTTATTTTCTAGGTACCGTGTACTTGATCCCAGTTATTGGTGGATATGTTGCAGACTCACTGGCAGGAAAGTACAACACCATTCTTGGATCTGGTCTTATATATGTGTTAGGTACAGTATTTTAAACTGTTGGCAACTGTTGATATAAATACTAATATAAGGGCTGACCATTTGAACTTCTTGAGAATATTTGCAGGTTGGGATTTCCCTTGCAGCCAAAATGTACGTTTTGCTTTGTATGAAAGCCAGAATATTTTTTAAGAACTTGAAGGCCAGAATGTTTTAGCTCACCTGAGCTCAAAGACTGAGCTCTTGTGATCACTCGCCGACCGCATGAGCTGATTATTGCATATTAAATAGTTTAAAATACTGAAAAATCACTGTTTTTCTTCTGTTCATGCAGAAACTAGAAACTTGTTTAGTGTAATTCATTTACCTAGTACAAATCAGATTCATCTGCATTTACAAATAAATGCTATTTGTGTTGTCATGGCAACCAAATATCCAAAGCACCCATGCACCATGAGAAGACGATTAGATTTATAGATAAAAGGTCAGTTATGAAACCATACATTGTTATTTATTAGTGAAATCTTTTGATATTGTCTCTCAATGTTCAAGTGTATGATGCCATGTTAGTGATATACACAATTTGTCAAGTGACATTACGTGTGCACACCATGCACAGTGACGTCATACTGCTTTCATGATGTTCTAGAGGTCACATATCTAACTACATTCGTTGACTTACTTTTCTTAAAAAAGTAAAGATAATTTCTTCAAATTTTCAAATTTGAAAGGTAAAAGAATGTTCTTCATGAATATTTTGTTAGGTCAGTTTTGATTGTTTTTAAGTACAGGTTTTGTCATGGATTGGCCCAATAAATATATTACATAAATAGTATTTTTTATTCCATTATCTGTCTGTTTGAAGCATTGTGGTTTGAGGATTTGAGTTTATTTAGCACAAATCTTCTTTTAACTTGAAAGAACACTGCTTACTTTAACCTTTGAATCCTATCCCATAAAATGTTACATTTAATACCTCTCTGAGGGGAAAAAAAAAGACAATATTAAATTGTCTAACTTCCTTGTTGTAAATGTAACACAAGTCATATGAATTCCCCTCGTGACTATATATATATATATATATATATATATATATTTAACAATGGCACATTTCCTAGTTCATTGTAAGGATAGTTATTTTCATTTATTATGTACAGTTCATAAATAATGTCATAATGTGGATGTGTATGAATAATACAAAATTCATTGTACTTTTAAATAAACTCAATCATATGTGTATGAATTATACAAAATGTACTTTTAATATATCAGTATATAAATTTTGTGTAAAAGTTTCATTCTTTTCCTGTTTCCCTCAGTAGCGTAGTGAAAGATGGTTGTTCACTTGGTACGTTTGAATTCTTCTATTTGAGGAAACCATCAAGGCTACAGAAGGTTGATGGTTCTTCCAATGGTACCTGAAAATTGAAAGGCAGTCAAAGCAAACTCATGTTATTCAAGGTCTTTTCTTTGTTTCAAGTTTTGCTCGAAATGTAGAACAATTTAAAATGTAATAATGTGTTCATGGTCAGTCTTCACTCCAGCATTGGTTGAAGGCTTTTTTAGTAGTTTTGAAATTGACCAGTGGCAGGGTTGCACAGTTTTGAAATTGACCAATGGCAGGGTTGTATTTTAGGAATGGTCTGTAGCTGTGAGCTTTATTGCCTTGGACTCTGCAATCCACCCCTACCCCTAAGACTGAATTAAAATCATCAAAAGATCTTAAATTCTTATTTCAAACCATTATGGAACAAACGCATATTTCCCTGTATTTGCTAAATATTCTACAAACCTTTACCCTGCTAATTTTCTAAAATGGACAGGTACATCATTCAATTTGGGCAAAACCATTTATAACAAAAAGGGGTGTTTACTGACTGAATAGCGAACAGTACAGACCATGATCAGCCTACATGGATGCGCAGACTGATCTTGGTCTGCACTGTTTGCAAAGGCAAAATCACTTGCTGCCAGCAAGCTAAAGGTTAAGGATGGGTAAAAGAACTCTTTAAATGTGTTTGCTGTATTTTTGCAGGTCTGTTCTTGCTTCCGGCATCTGCTGTGGACTACAGAAAGTGGTTTGGAGGAGAAGAGGACCTCAGTATTGTAAGTTATACATGAAATTTATCACAATAAATGTGCTGCCTGGTCATTTTGTTTCCAAAAATTCAGTGTTTTTCCAGGATGGTTAAACATCATGTATTTGTTTGAGAAGTCATAATGTGTATTTTGGAAAAAATGTAGCCTAATAGTGGTGAGAAACCACAAAATTCATGACAATTAGTGTCAAATGGATATTTGTGGTTAACCCTTACCCTGCTAAATTTCTATAATGAACTTGCCTATCTGTCAGTTTGGAATATTTATCTGCTAAAAGGGATGCTTACCAAAAAGATACTGACTGAATGGCAAACACTGCAGATCATGATCAGACTGCTTGGATGTGCAGGCTGATCATGGTCTACACTGGTCGCAAAGGCAGAATCAATTGTGTCCAGCATGATAAGAGTTAAACAGTACAATAGGCTTATTATAATAGTAGCTCGATCTGGGATGCTGTATTCGGCTCGAGTGTTTTTTTGCCAGATTGGATCTCATGAGGCGTGCAATCCCTGAGTGTGATCCAACCTTGCAAAATCCACGAGAGCCGAATATAAAATCCCAGATCAAGCTACTGTTATAATGACCCATTTATTATATACCTCCATCTTTTTATGCCCCCAGAAGGAAGGCATATTAGTTTTCAACTGTCCGTCCGTTCATCACAACGTGAACTTTTTGCATGAAGGCAACGTTAACTTTTTGCATGAAGGCACTTTACTCGCGAACCACTGAACCCAGGACCTTCAAACTTCACATGCTGATAGTACTGATTGAGTACATGACCCCTACTGACTTTGTAGGGGTCACCAGGTCAAAGGTAAAGGCACTGTGGGGGCATTTGTCACCATTAGTGACAGCTCTTGTTGTTTGTTGTTTTGTTATTGAACGGAATCTTTAGTCTTTATCGATGTTAAAATGGAACTTAGGGAAGTGTTTATGTGCGCTATTTAGAGAATTGTGCATATTAATGAAAGTAGTGCAGCAACATACAATACAAAAGGTACAATACGAAAAAAAAATTCTGCCTGTTCATATTTACTTGTGAAATACCAGCCAAATTTTTTTAAAGAATTTATGTAGGTATACTTGTATAATAAATAGTGAAATCATTAAGATTTGTGAGAGATTATTTTTGATGGTTTTTAAAGTTGTGTCAATTCACTGAATTAAATCCAAAACAGAAAAATAAACATCCCATTTATTTTATCCTTAAAAGTTGAAATTCATGCATTTGTATCCCTACAGTCCTAGTCTGAGTAGCCATTTTGGTCCAAACCATGAAATTTAATGCCCAAAACATATAGTGATTTCACAGTATTTTTTGAAAAAAAGAAAGAACAATATTCAGTTAATTAATAGAAGAAGTATGATATTTTCGTTTCTGCATTTAAGGATGCCAGGAAAGGCTATTTCTTCAGTGGCCTCGTGCTTGTTGCCATAGGAACAGGAGGGATAAAGGCCAATGTGGGACCATTTGGGGCCCAACAGGTTGATGATCTGGGAGCAGATGCTGTACAGTCCTTCTTCAACTGGTATAGTTATTTTACTAAAAATACAACAAACATACTGTGACAGCATTTTCAGAACTCTTAAAGCTGTATCCACATTATTATTTGGACTTGATTCAGTGATGTGAATTGGCACATGATAGGAAGTTGTTTAAGCGCATGGGAATGAAAATGAAATACAAATTTTAATGTACTAAAAATGTACTTTCAAAACTGGTTAGAAGTTGCCTTTGTTGTCTTCTTATTGAGCGATCCACATTTATTCAAAATGAAATTTTTAAAGACATGGAACTCAGTTTGTTGCTGTTGTTTATGTACAATTCTAGGCATATGCTTTTTAGCTCACCTGAGCCAAATGCTCATGGTGAGCTTTTGTGACCGCTCAATGTCCGTCGCGTGTCGTCCGTTGTGTGTCCGTCAACATTTTCTAAAAAAATCTTCTTGAAAACCACTGGGCAGATTTACACCAAAATTCACAGGAATTATCCTCGTGTGGCCCCCTTTTAAAATTATACAAAGAATTGAATTCCATGCAGAATTCTGGTTGCCATGGCAACCAAAAGGAAAAACTTGGCATGGCGTAGAGCCTTGATATTTGGCATGTGACATCATCTTATGGTCCTCTATGGAGAAAGTTCAAATTGTGCCCCTGGAGTGAAAAGAGGCCCAACCCGGGGGGCCCCAAGTTTAACATTGACTTGTATAGGAAAAAACTTTGAAAATCTTCTTGTCTGAAACCACAAGACCTAGGCCTTTGATATTTGGTAAATAGCATTGCATTGTGGTCCTCTACCAAGATTGTTCAAATTTTACCTTGAGGGTGAAAAGAGGCCCTGCCCAGGGGGGTCTCTAGTTTTACATATACTTATATAGGAAAAAACTTTAAAAATCGTCTTGCCCGAAACTGCAAGGAATAGCCTTTTGATATTTGCTATGTTACATTGCCTAGTGTTCCTCTACCAAAATTGTTCAAATTATGCCCCTTGGGTGAAAAGAGGCCCAGCCCTGGGGGTCCCAAGGTTAAAATAGACTTATATAGAAAAAGAAAAATCTTCTTGTCTGAAAGTCTAAGGCCTAGGCCTTTGATATTTGGTATGTTGCATTGCCAAGTGGATCTCTAACAAGATTGTTGAAATTGTACCCCTGGGGTGAAAAGAGGACCTGCCCTGGGGGTCACTTATTATATCAGTTATATAGGAATAATACTTCAAAAATTATCAGATCATATTTCCTAGACTGTTTATTTACAATTACCTGATGACCCCAAGTGATTAGGGGTCACCTGACTGCGACCTTGACCTGCTGACCTACTTTCATGTTTTTTAAGATACAGCCTTGAAATTTGGTTGACATGTACAGTTTTGCACACTTATTATAAAACTGACTTTCAGTGACCATGAATGTGACCTACTGATGTACTTTCTTAATATTTTAGCATCAGTTCGTTATTTGAAACATGTAGCTCTTATAACTCAGGTGAGCAATCCAGGGTCGTCATGACCCTCTTGTTAAACAATAGTAGGCACATGAAACCTGATTAGTTTACAGTTGACTCTTGTCATTTGAGATATCTTATATTTGGGTTTGTGTGTGCATGGGCATGTACATGTATTTAAACATATTTATAGTCACCACTGCTAATCTATATGGCTGACTCCTCCAAAAGACTGTTAGTAATTTTAGTTGAAGGATAGTGCGAGATACAGTATATGCTTCAATTCCAGAAGCTATCCGGGTTTTTAGCTCACCTGTCACGAAGTGACAAGGTGAGCTATTGTGACCGCTTGATGTCCGTCGTGCGTAGTGTGTCATGCGTCGTCCGTCAACAATTTCTAAAAAATCTTTTTCTTGAAAACCACTGGGCAGAATACACCAAACTTCACAGGAATGATCCTTGGGTGGCTCCCTTTCAAAATTGTTCAAAGACTTGAATTCCATGCAGAACTCTGGTTGCCATGGCAACCAAAAGGAAAAATTTAAAAATCTTCTTGTCCAAAACCACAGGGCCTAGGGCTTTGATATCTGGTGTGTAGCATCATCTAGTGGTCCTCTACCAAAATTGTTCAAATTATCCCCCTAGGGTCAATATGGCCCCGCCCCAGGGGTCACATGGTTTATATAGACTTATATAGGGAAAAGCTTTGAAAATCTTCTTGTACAAAACCACATGGCCTAGGGCTTTGATATTTGGTTTGTAGCATCATCTAGTTGTCCTCTACCGAGATTGTTCAGATTATCCCCCTATGGTCAAATATGGCCCCGCCCGGGAGTCACATGGTTTATATATAGACTTATATAGGGAAAACTTTGAAAATCTTCTTGTACAAAACCACATGGCCTAGGGCTTTGATATTTGGTATGTAACATTATCTAGTGGTCCTCTACCAAGATTGTTCAAATTATCCCCCTAGGGTCAAATATGGCCTCGCCCCAGAGGTCCCAAGTTTTACATAGACTTATATAGGAAAAAAGTTTAAAAATCTTCTTGTCTGAAACCACAACACTTAGACCTTTGATATTTGGTTTGTAGCATTGTCTTATGGTCCTCAACCAAAATTGTTCAATTGTACCCCTTGGATGAAAAGAGGCCCTGCCCTGGGTGTCCCAAGTTTTATATAGACTTGTATAGGAAAAAGCTTTTAAAATCTTCTTGTCTGAAACCATATGATCTAGGCTTTTGATATTTGGTATGATGCATTGTCTAGTAGTCCTCTACCAAAATTATTCAAATTATGCCCCTTGGGTTAAAAGAGGTTCCACCCTGGGGTCACTTAGTTATTATGTGAGTTATATAGGAAAAATACTTAAAAAATCATCTGATCCTATTTCAAAGACTGTTTAATTATAATTACCTGATGACCCCAAGTAATGTGATGTCACTTGACTGTGACCTTGACCTACTGACCTACTTTCTTGTTTTTTAAGATACAGCCTTGAAATTTTGATGACATGTACAGTTTTGCACACGAATCGTAAAACTGAATTTCATTGACCATGAATGTGACCTACTGACTTTCTTAATATTTTATCATCAGTTTGACATTTGAAACATGTAGCTCATATTACTCAGGTGAGCGATCCAGGGTCATCATGACCCTCTTGTTTAGTATGTGAGATGTAAAGCTCCAGTATATGGGTATCTTAAATGCATGTCTGCAGATTTAGTTGGTGGAGCAGGAGCTCCAAATCTCAACCTCTGGTATTGTAGTCAGACAGTGTTACCACCACTACTGCTGTGTCCACTTTTATCTTTGGTTAACAACAGTTACACTATTAGTCATGTGAGATTATATATCTGGTTCATAGCTCATTTAACCCCAAAAAAAATATTTTTCAGGTTCTACTGGTTTATCAATGCTGGTGCTGTGGTTGCATATTCCGGTGTGGCATATGTACAACAAGAAGTTGGTTTTGACTTTGGGTTCCTCATTCCTCTGATCAGTATGATAATAGCCCTAATCATCTTCATGGTAGCCAAAGCCAAGTACAAACATACACCAACTGGAGGTAACAACTTATATATTTTATATTTTATCACTATTTAGCCAGTGCTATTTTAGGGAGTGCTATTGCAACTGGCTATAGATCTAAATCAGCTACCAAGTTTCAAACTCACGTGTTTGAGTTTTCCTTCTGTTTCTATGTGACCGCATCACACAAATATTCTGGACGTATAAAAAAAATAGTCCCATAATTATTTTTCATAATCTTGGTATTATATTGTGCGAGTAAGAGCTACTGAGGACTACTGTTTAAAACTACAAAAACAAGCAGCAACGGATTCTAGAATTATGAACTTATATTCACATGCAAACTATTCGGAATCACTCAGCTTACTCTGTCTTTTGTATCAGTTTTTCTATATGAACCAACTATCGCGCATACCTAAAGTTCTACTCATAATGCAACACGCATAAATGAAATTCTGTGTGCTTGAATTGGTTAACAGCATGGAGTGACGGCATTTTGATCGA